>NW_027259631.1:0-26808 GCF_045791955.1 Oncorhynchus clarkii lewisi
ACCCTGGAATGAGTAGGTGTACCCTGGAATGAGTAGGTGTACCCTGGAATGAGTAGGTGTACCCTGGAATGAGTAGGTGTTCCCTGGAATGAGTAGGTGTACCCTGGAATGAGTAGGTGTACCCTGGAATGAGTAGGTGTACCCTGGAATGAGTAGGTGTACCCTGGAATGAGTAGGTGTTCCCTGGAATGAGTAGGTTTACCCTGGAATGAGTAGGTTTACCCTGGAATGAGTAGGTGTTCCCTGGAATGAGTAGGTGTACCCTAGAATGAGTAGGTGTACCCTGGAATGAGTAGGTGTACCCTGGAATGAGTAGGTGTACCCTGGAATGAGTAGGTGTTCCCTGGAATGAGTAGGTGTTCCCTGGAATGAGTAGGTTTACCCTGGAATGAGTAGGTGTACCCTGGAATGAGTAGGTGTACCCTGGAATGAGTAGGTGTACCCTGGAATGAGTATGTGTACCCTGGAATGAGTAGGTGCACCCTGGAATGAGTAGGTGTGTAACTTCAATTTGGGAGTACTCCCAGACTCTTGTTTTGAGAATGAAAGATCTCTCAGTTTCAAGGTCTCTGCTTAGAGAGAAGAAGCCTCGTGATGTGATGTGATTGATGTGATTGATGTGATTGGTCTGTCACATGCATGACCCAGTATTGGTCTGTTACATGCATGACCCAGTATTGGTCTGTCACATGCATGACCCAGTATTGGTCTGTCACATGCATGACCCAGTATTGGTCAGTCACATGAATGAAGCAAACGTTAATGATGAACGAATAAGCTAAATCATGCAAATATAACTTGTCTGTACATAAGAGATCTAACGGGACTGCCTCAGTAGAGCTCCTGATCGACAAAATGATGACAAAAGGTTTTCCTACTAATTATCTGCCTCCTTTTGAATGTCATTGTATTTCCAAGCAACTGTAATGCACTTTGGAAGAAATCTTCATCAGGGCTCATTGACGATGCATTCAGTAGAATGCTCAGTCGGGCATCAACCCAAAATGAGCGTTCAAAACAATATTGTGACAAACATGCAACCCATGAATAGACCTCTATATATGAGTGACTGTGTCCAACACACCACCACTTATGTTGGGAACCTACTGACCCCCCCAAAAAAATTTGTTCTCAATTACATGTATTGCTAAAATAATGGTTGATGGAAATACAGGCAGGCACCACATTATTACAGGACAAAACAGTTCAATCATGATGGTATTGTAAGTATAAAAGTAAAGCTTCCTTTCATGTAATTAAAAATCTTGAAAAAGTAGTGGAATGGTATTAGTGTGGTGTGTGAAGAATCCAATACTTGAACTTGTGTGCGGTACAAATTACATTATTGTGGGCACACCTCCTCAAATAGTATTAATTAGGCTGTTTGAGAAGGTTTGAATCCTAAGCAACCTGCATACACATTGTTTGAAGTACAATAGACCAACATAGCACAGGAGGCTACTGAGGGGAGGACAGCTCATAATAACGGCCGGAACGGAGCGAATGGAATGGCATCAAACACATGGAAACCACGTGTTTAATGTATTTGATACCAGTCCACTAATTCTGCTCCAGCCATTACCACAACCCCGTCCTCCCCAATTAAGGTGCCACCAACCTCCTTTGCAACATAGCTACTGTAGTAGGTCAAAGCTATGTGTCGGGAAAACCTTAGTGGAACATGGGTGGAGTGGTCATTGTGGTGCTCATGTGAATGTTTGGCTTCAGACAAATGCCTACTTCTCACTTAAAGCGTTGTTTTTTTTGTTTTAGATTTGATGTAAAAGTGTGTCACACAGAAAAGACAAAGACAACATGACAATGACACGCTTAGTCAAACATGTATCAGTCAATGTCCTTTTATTTACATCATTGGCTGAGTATATTATGAGAATTTGGTGAACGGATCCATGCATATAGTACAGTTTGAATTCCCAACAGATCAGAACCTTCATTATGGCAGATGGCACAATAATGCAACTGTACTGCGAAACGTTAAAAAACTACTGAGGAAGCGATCTAGTAATTCAACATAAAGCATGAACAGATATGATCATTTATGTACTGTAAACAGCCTTGTTTTCCCACAAGGTTCAAATGTTTATCCATATATTGTTCTTGAATTATAGAAACAAACGAAAACCATACATTTTTCAACTCCAATTAATACATAAGTCTGAATTTACATAAACGTATAAACCACAAAGCTTAATATGAGCATGAAAGTGTTCTAGAATATGTACACACGACTACATTTACAATAATACACTGGGTGAGAGCCAGAAATCGTTGATACTGTCATCGCCAGTACAACCAGCTTGCACTTAATAGAACAAAGCACAGAGTGAAATCACGATCAATCTTAAAATTCAGAATTCAGATAATAATCATCATGTGAACTTGCATACGGTTGTAGCAATAGTAACATACGAGTGCCTCAGCGCTAATTTTACAGAACTTGATTTGTCTAAATAAACGGAGCAGGGTTTGAATTTTTAATTCTCCCCATTATCATTACAGGTTGGTGTCTTCTCTTGTTGTCCCTGGGTCCTGCTCATTAGGGCACAGAACAGGAAATGTTTTCAAATGCTCTGCAACGGAAAATGTAAATAATTGTTTCTTATTGGACAAGCCCTCGTAGTCCCTCCCTGTTTCAGTCAGTTTTTCCCTGTTTGGTACCTAATGAACACGACGCAGGTTAAAACAGTTATACAATCTAAATGATGGATAGCAAACAATCAGATATGGCTTCAGACTAAAATATGAAAGCAAGATGATGAAACATCGATGGAGGCCTTTGGGCGGTGTGATTGGCTGGGTGGCAGTGCTCACAGGGACGTTTCCAGGGTTACCAGGCGCAAGCACAGGTCAATAGTGAGGAACCGGGTGATGGAGAGTTGGAGAGAGTGGGTAGGGGTGGTGGGGGATCACATGGTGGACCCTCTTTCTCCCCTGTGGTTTGGGGTAGTCTTCTTATTGGTGGAAGGGTTTGGTGCAGTCTAGTTATTGGTGGACAGGTTTGTTGCAGTCCTCTTGTTGGTGGACAGGTTTGGTGCGGTCTTCTTATTGGTTGACAGGCAGAGAGAAATGCCCCTTCTTCCCAGAGGTGCTCTTGGACCCTCTATGGGGGTCCAATCAGAGTCTGCTCCTCCCTGGGCTCTATCTTCTCTCCACTTCTCTCTTTCTCTCTCCATATCTGTCTCTCTCTGCTGTGTTTATTAATGTCTTCTCAGATTGTGCTCCTCGGTGCAGGAACCTTTTCTCAAGGTGATGTCATCCACGGCCATCTCTCCGCTCCGGCCACGCCCGCGCTCGCCCTTCAGAATCACCTGGGAACAACAACACAGCACAATAAATAAGTTATTTCGCTTATATAGCACTTTCGATTACAAAATGTAATCTCAAAGCAAAGAAAACTAAAAAAAACAGGTACGACTAATTATCAAAATGGAATGTGAATGGTGTCTAGTCAGCTTCAGACAGAGGTGGTATGGAAAGGCAGTCTCTGGTATGACTTGAGAGGAGGGGGGCATCGATGGTTAGCCAGGGAGAAAGGCAGTCTCTGGTATGACTTGAGAGGAGGGGGGCATCGATGGTTAGCCAGGGAGAAAGGCAGTCTCTGATATGACTTGAGAGGAGGGGGGCATCGATGGTTAGCCAGGGAGAAAGCCCTTCACCAGGAGAGAGCTCTTCACCTGGGCACTTCGCCATCTCCGACAATCATAGAACCTCCATAGCGTAGTAGTTGAACATCAATTGAGGACAACCATGATTCAAACACACACACCAATAACCAATGTATCAGTCGTTGTTAAAGGTCAGTCACAGATGGCAAAGACAAGTCAGGTGTGGTGTCAGACATACTACTGTATACTGTTTTATACTTTAGGAACAGCTGCTCTTTCTATGGCATAGACTGACCAGGTGAAAGCTATGATCTCTTATTTTGTTACATGTTAAATCCACTTCAATCATCAGTGTAGATGAAGGGGAGGAAGGATTTTCAAGCCTTGAGACAATTGAGACATGGATTGTGTATGTGTGTCATTCAGAGGGTGAATGGGCAAGATACAAAATATTTGAGTGCCTTTGTACGGGGTATGGTACTAGGTGCCAGGTGCACCGGTTTGAGTGTGTCAAGAACTGCAATGCTGTTGGGTTTTTAAATCTCAACAGTTTCCCGTGTGTATTAAGAATGGTCCACCACCTAAAGGACATTCAGCCAACTTGACACAACTGTGGGAAGCATTGGAGTCAACACGTGTCAGCATCACTTTCGGCACCTTGTTGAGTCCAATAATTGTGGCTGATCTGAGGGAATAAAGGGGTGCAACTTAATATTAGGTGTTCTGTATTTATACTACTGTATGCGGCTTTACACTATATTCTACTGTATACGGCTTTACACTATACACTACTGTATACGGCTTTACACTATATACTACTGTATACGGCTTTACACTATATACTACTGTATACGGCTTTACACTATATACTACTGTATACGGCTTTACACTATATACTACTGTATACGGCTTTACACTATATACTACTGTATACGGCTTTACACTATATACTACTGTATACGGCTTTACACTATATACTACTGTATACGGCTTTACACTATATACTACTGTATACGGCTTTACACTATATACTACTGTATACGGCTTTACACTATATACTACTGTATACGGCTTTACACTATATACTACTGTATACGGCTTTACACTATATACTACTGTATACGGCTTTACACTACATACTACTGTATACGGCTTTACACTACATACTACTGTATACTGCTTTACACTATATACTACTGTATACTGCTTTACACTCTCTATACTACTGTATACTTCTTTACACTCTTTATATACTTCTTTATACTGCTTTACACTCTATTATTATTACTTTTTTTATTTACTTTAACCCCTTTTTCTACACAATTTCGTGATATCCAATTTATAGTTACAATCTCGTCTCAGGAGAGAAGGTTGAGAGCCATGCGTCCTCCGAAACACAACCCTGCCAAGCTTCACTGCTTCTTGACACACTACTCGCTTAACCAGGAAGCCTGCCGCACCAATGTGCCCGGCGCACCACAAGGAGTCGCTAAAGCACGATGTGACAAGGAAATTCTGGCAGGCCAAACTCTCCCCTAACCCAGACATTGAAGAGAATTCCAAGAGTGTGCAAAGCTGTCATCAAGGCAAAGGGTGGCTACTTTGAAGAATCTCAAATATAAAATCTAACACTTTTTTGGTTACTACATGATTCCATGTGTGTTATTTCATAGTTTTGATGTCTTCACTATTATTCTACAATGTAGAAAATACTAAAAATAAAGAAAAACCCTGGAATGAGTAGGTGTGTCCAAACTTTTGACTGGTACTGTATATATACACTACCATTCAAAAGTTTGGGGTCACTTAGAAATGTTCTTGTTTTTGAAATAAAAGCACATTTTTGTCCATTAAAATAACATCAAATTGATCAGAAATACAGTGTAGACATTGTTAATGTTATAAATTACTATTGTAAATGGAAACGGCTGATTTGTTTAATGGAATATCTACAAAGGTGTACTGAGGCCGATTATCAGCAAACCTCACTCCTGTGTTCCAATGGCACATTGTGTTTGCTAATCCAAGTTTATCACTTTAAAAGGCTAATTGATCATTAGAAAAACATTTTGCAATTATGTTAGTACAGCTGAAAACTGTTGTTCTGATTAAAAATGCAATAAAACTGGCCTTCTTTAGACTAGTTGAGTATCTGGAGCATCAGCATTTGTGGGTTTGATCACAGGCTCAAAATAACCAGAAACAAAGACCTTTCTTCTGAAACTCGTTAGTTTTTTCTTGTTCTGAGAAATTAAGGCTATTCCATGCGAGAAATCGTCAAGAAACTGAAGATCTGGTACAACGCTGTGTACTACTCCCTTCACAGAACAGCGCAAACTGGCTCTAACCAGAATAGAAAGCGGAGTGGGAGGCCCCGGTGCACAGCTAAGCAAGAGGCAAGTACATTAGAGTGTTTAGTTTGAGAAACAGACGCCTCACAAGTCCTCAACTGGTAGCTTCATTAAATAGTACCCACAAAATACCAGTCTCAACGTCAACAGTGAAGAGTTAACTCCATGATGCTAGCCTTCTAGGCAGAGTTGCAAAGAAAAAGCCACATCTCAGACTGGCCAATAAAAAGAAAAGATTAAGATGGGCAAAAGAACACAGACACTGGACAGAGGAAGATTGGAGAAAAGTGTTATGGAAAGACGAATCTAAGTTTGAGGTGTTTGGAACACAAAGAAGAACATTTGTGAGATGCAAAAAAATGAAAAGATGCTGGAGGAGCATGGTGTCAAGCTGTCAAGCATGGTGGAGGCAATGTGATGGTCTGGGGGTGCTTTGGCGGTGGTAAAAGTGGGAGATTTATACAGGGTAAATGGGATGTTGAAGAAGGTAGGCTATCACTCCATTTTGCAACGCCATGCCATACCCTGTGGACGGCACTTAACAACTACAAAGCCAAAAGTCTGCAAGACTGTAATTGTTGCAAATGGCGGATTCTTTGACAAAAGCTAAGTTTGAAGGACACAATTATTGTTTCAATTAAAAATCATTATTTATAACCTTGTCAAAGTCTTAACTATAGTTCATATTGCAACTAATTTCACGTGTTTTCATGGAAAACAATGACATTTCTAAGGGACCCCAAAATTTTGAACGGTAGAGTATATATAAACTCAGCAAAAAAAGAAACATCCTCTCACTGTCAACTGCATTTATTTTCAGCAAACTTAACATGTGTAAATATTTGTATGAACATAACAAGATCAACAACAGACATAAACTGAACAAGTTCCACAGACATGTGACTAACAGAAATTGAATAATTTGTCCCTGAACAAAAGGGTGGGTCAAAATCAAAAGTAACAGTCAGTATCAGGTGTGGCCACCAGCTGCATTAAGTACTTCAGTGCATCTCCTCCTCATGGACTGCACCAGATTTGCCAGTTCTTGCTGTGAGATGTTATCCCACTCTTCCACCAAAGCACTTGCAATTTCCCGGACATTTCTGGGGGGAATGGCCCTAGCCCTCACCCTCCGATCCAACAGGTCCCAGACGTGCTCAATGGGATTGAGATCTGGGCTCTTCTCTGGCCATGGCAGAACACTGACATTCCTGTCTTGCAGGAAATAAACACACAAAACGAGCAGTATGGCTGGTGGCATTGTCATACTGGAGGGTCATGTCAGGATGAGCCTGCAGGAAGGGTACCACATGAGGGAGGAGGATGTCTTCCCTGTAACGCACAGCGTTGAGATTGCCTGCAATGACAACAAGCTCAGTCTGATGATGCTGTGACACACTGCCACAGACCATGACGAACCCTCCACCTCCAAATCAATCCCGCTCCAGAATACAGGCCTCGGTGTAACGCGCATTCCTTTGACGATAACCGCGAATCCGACCATCACCCCTGGTGAGACAAAACCGTGACTTGTCAGTGAAGAGCACTTTTTGCCAGTCCTGTCTGGTCCAGCGACGGTGGGTTTGTGCAACCATTGGCAACGTTGTTGCCGGTGATGTCTGGTGAGGACCTGCCTTACAACAGGCCTACAAGCCCTCAGTCCAGCCTCTCTCAGCCTATTGCGGACAGTCTGAGCACTGATGGAGGGATTGTGCATTCCTGGTGTAACTCGGGCAGTTGTTGTTGCCATCCTGTACCTGTCCCGCAGGTGTGATGTTTGGATGTACCGATCCTGTGCAGGTGTTGTTACCCGTGGTCTGCCACTGCGAGGACGATCATCTGTCCGTCCTGTCTCCCTGTAGTGCTGTCTTAAGCATCTCACAGTACGGACATTGCTTGCCCTAGCCACATCTGCATCCTCATGCCTCCTTGCAGCATGCCTAAAGCACGGTCACGCAGATGAGCAGGGACCCCGGGCATCTATCTTTTGGTGTTTTTCAGAGTAAGTAGAAAGGCCTCTTTAGTGTCCTGAGTTTTCGTAACTGTGACCTTAATTGCCTACCGTCTGTAAGGTGTTAGTGTCTTAACGACCGTTCCACAGGTGCATGTTCATTAATTGTTTATGGTTCAGTGAACAAGCATGGGAAACAGTGTTTAAACCCTTTACAATGACGATCTGTGAAGTTATTTGGATTTTTACGAATGATCTTTGAAAGACAGGGTCCTGAAAAAGGGACGTATATATATATATATATATATATATATATATATATATATATATATACTGTATATACACTACTGTATACTCACACTCTCAAGTCCCGTGCCCCACAGCGTGATCTGGGTATGTCTCCAGCCGCTACCCCCCGTCCTTCCCCACACGGCCGGGCTGTACTGCTTCCCTTTCTTCACAAACACCTGGAGCATACCCACATGGTGTCCTGCCAGCTTGTGGCGGAACGACAGACACAGGTTACCGTCGTTCCAGGGAGGAGTCAACGGGAGGACCAGGCGCGCCCCTCGCCCGCTCTTCTTGTCGCTCACCTCAGGGATGGTGAGGTATTTTCCA
Organism: Oncorhynchus clarkii lewisi; assembly: GCF_045791955.1. Lineage (NCBI taxonomy): Eukaryota > Metazoa > Chordata > Actinopteri > Salmoniformes > Salmonidae > Oncorhynchus > Oncorhynchus clarkii. The sequence continues at coordinate 8,547 of NW_027259631.1, forward strand.
CCCGTGGAGAGGAAAGAGGAAGAGAAAGTGATATCACAATCAGGGTAGCGTTCAATAGGAGAAAACGTTTGGAAATGAAGGAGATGCTAGAACACTGGTTTTAGTTTTCAGATGGATGTGTCTCAATCAGATGGCTTCATCTTTTTGTTATCGGCAGCTCCTTTTTACAGAATATTGTCCTCATTGAAATTCGTGCCGAAAACCTCCCAAAATGTCCTCCTGGGACTATAAAGTTATACTACTAAATAGAGTCAGACTAGGCTGAATTAAATTTACTCTTGACATATGATTGAGTGGAACCATTGCAAAAAAAACACACATCTTGTTTTCTCTGAACCAACTGTCTGCCTGTAATCAAGTGTTTTGTTTTGAATACTGTTGAATAATGCAGTCTCTTCAAAAGGCATTTGTTTATCAATGAATAATAACCACAGCTAGTTCTACCAAGGATCAGACCTTCCTGTGTAAAACCAGCAACACACTTTTAGAGCCAATGTTCTAATATGAAAAGAAAACGTCTGTGCTTATCATTAAAATGTTAGTATCTGAACGCAAAAGTAAGGTTAAAGGGTATCTTATCTTATGTATCTTATTTTTGCCTTCCCTGAGGAAATATTGCTTTATCTGAACCGTTTGTAACAATGTCCAGAATAATCCGCTTTACATTAATCTGGCTAGCAAAAAGAAAAGTCTAAAAAAGTGAACTGTGGTTCTTACCAGATGGGTCCGGTGTTGTCTCCCAGTGCAGGTCGCCATCCTTGTCCCGGATCCAACCGCAAAGGCCGTTATCAAAGGAGCAGCTCAGGTAGCCAGCCTCTGAATTTAAACAACAATGTTTCACATATTTCAAGTACCTTTACCCCACAAAGGCTCTCCTTGCTTGAACGTAGCTCACACAAAGGCTCTCCTTGCGTGAACGTAGCTCACACAAAGGCTCTCCTAGCGTGAACGTAGCTCACACAAAGGCTCTCCTTGCGTGAACGTAGCTCACACAAAGGCTCTCCTTGCGTGAACGTAGCTCACACAAAGGCTCTCCTTGCGTGAACGTAGCTCACACAAAGGCTCCCCTTGCTTGAACGTAGCTCACACAAAGGCTCTCCTTGCGTGAACGTAGCTCACACAAAGGTTCTCCTTGCGTGAGCGTAGCTCACACAAAGGCTCTCCTTGCGTGAACGTAGCTCACACAAAGGCTCTCCTTGCGTGAACGTAGCTCACACAAAGGCTCTCCTTGCGTGAACGTAGCTCACACAAAGGCTCTCCTTGCGTGAACGTAGCTCACACAAAGGCTCTCCTTGCATGAACGTAGCTCACATCCCTCCTGCTGTGTGCCTTTGATTCCAACGGGTGCAGCATCATTTCCATTCTCTCTTATGTACATGAAAGAACATACAGAAGATGTGAAAGAAAGGTGGTGAACGCACAAGTTATTACAGAACAATAAATATTGATTTCTCTAGAGTGGTGGACTGAGAGCGCCGTGATGGATGAAATGGGAATGAACTGATCTGAATTGCCTGCGAAGTAAGCCTTCATTTCACAAAATAAATCTGATGATAACTGTGTGTGGATTTGTGTGTGCGCGTGTATGTGTATGCTTGTGTGTTTATGTGAGTGCATTGTGCATTTGCATCTGTGCGTGCGCGCGTGTTCTGTATGTGTGTGTGTGTGTGTGTGTGTGTGTTCATCGAAGTGTGTCAGCCACCATATCATTTAATTTAGCCACTCCGCATAAACCATCAACAAATACATTGTGGTCATGACAGGGAGTAATCGGATACAAATGATCATTTTGAATTTGAGTTATTTGTTTCGGACATAAGCCATAATAATTCATGTGTCGCAAGTACAAATTGTGTCTTGAGATGAAACTAGCGCTCATCATTTTGACCCTGAACATTGGGTCGTGAAAAGCACATAGCAGGATCATTCTCTGAGCCAATGAAAGCACTGTTTCACTCCAAACCGCTGATCCGATCATGTACGGCGTGCCAAAATAAACCCATAGTGGAATCATTAGGCAATTTAATTGGCAATTTATTGACATCAATAAATCACATAAGCAAGCCCCAGATGTGGTGGATAACGTTCTCAAGTACAAAGAGTACACTGCTCTTCCTTATTCAAGTGTGTGTGTGTGCGTGTGCGTGTGTGTGTGTGTGTGTGTGTTTGTCTAACTGCCACATCAGTACCTGTGGAGGCTGCTGAGGGGACGACGGCTCATTATATTGGCTGGAACCATGTGTTTGATGTTGCTGATACCATTCCACTCATTCCACTCCAGCCATTACCATGTGCCCGTCCTCCCCAATTAAGGTGCCACCAACCTCCTGTGGTCGTTACATTAAACCTTCAACTCAACCAATCAGTCAATCATGAAGCAATGCATTCTGGGTAGGTGTCATATAAACAAGCAGGATGAATTTAATCTGTGACTTTCCTGTGACAGTGCATCAAAAACACACCAAGTCACTACCATACCTTTCGCTCCGCAGCCTTTTTCTAAAGCGTTGCAGAACCGAAATGAATCTGGGCTGGCGAACGTAACTCGTTCATCATCGTTTGAGTTACGTCCTCTGTAGGAAGTGTTAGGAAGCGTGGAGATGGTTAGTGTTTGACAAATGTTCTGTTTACCTGCGTCATCCTTCGCTTCGTCGGCCGTGTTGCCCAGCTCAATGTCAAAGTCGACCCCCAAGACGGTGTTGTGATCATGGTTACGTGGAACTAGGGGAGCAAAGAGAAAAGGCCAAATCAAGAGGTATTAGGGAAATTAATAAGTGTGTGTGTGTGTGTGTGTGTGTGTGTGTGTGCTACATTGACAGAGAATAAAAAATACCCATTTTGTTGATAATGATAGATAGTAGGGAGAAGAGCAATATCCTCTGGGATATTTGGCTGTTAATCAAATTCACACACAGTTGAATACGTTCTCAGACAGGTTTGACCAACGCTATATAAGAGCATGAAAATCAATTTCAACCCTCAACGATACGATATCATTTGGATAGAGACAAAATACACCTTAATTAGAGCAAAAATATATTCAAACACTGCAGTACACTGTACTACAAACGGCTTCACATATTAGGGCCATTCTGCCTACTGTACTCAACTCTGCTAATTCAGACCCTATGATTGGTAGCCACAGAGCAAGGGGTGTGGTGGAGGTGTGTGTGTGTGTGTGGGGGGGGGGGGGGGGTCTTCAGCTGTTTCTGATGCAATGGCCGTGTAAACGCTGTGACGTGCGTACGCACACACTACCCTGGGGCCCTTCTCTCGTGGCACAGTGACACAGCCACTACTGAAATAACCCTCAGTCTCTACTGATATAACTGTGGTCATACTGCCTAATATACTGAAATGCCAAGCCGCCCCAAAGCCTAAAAGGTCACAGGTCAAATGGAAACATGTACAGTACTTCTTGTCTAGCTCAACGTCACTCAAAGGTCTATTGACCAGGTTTAACTTGTCAAACATGATGTTTAGATTAAGTTGGAAATTGATATTTTGACAATGACAAAATCTGGTGATAACACGCATGTTATCATCAAAGAAATATAGGCTTGATAAAACATAACTGCCAACACCTCAATCAGGGTATGATACACTGAAACTGTTCCACAGGCGCGACACTTGACCTCTGAATACTAACCCCTGGCTCTCCCACCCCACCTTGTGTCCTAGCAGTCTACTTCATTTACCGCAGTGTTAGCCGCTAGCTTGGGCCACTTCTGACCTAAAATTGTTGCAGCCAGCCAGCCAGCCAGCCAGCCAGCCAGCCAGCCAGCCAGCCAGCCAGCCAGCCAAAGCAGAGGGCTGTGCACATATTCCCTGGCAAGACACCAGGCTCTCCAGCAATGCCAGGCATCCAGGCTATAGACGTATCCAGGCCAAGGAGGGGGGGGGGGGTCCTCCCTAGGAGCTACATTAGCTGAGTGTGCTACTTTACACTCTTAGGAAAAAAAGGTGCAATCCAAGAACTAAAAAGGGTTCTTCTGCTTTCCCTATAGGAGAACCCTTCGAAGAACCCCTTTTGGTTCCAGGTAGAACCCTTTTGGGTTTCAATTAGAACCCTTCTGCATGGAACCCAAAAGAGTTCTACCTGGAACCAAAAAGGGTTCCATACGAACAAAATCTTATTTCTCTCAAATGCTGTGCACAAATTTGTTTACATCCCTGTTAGTGAGCATTTCTCCAAGATAATCCATCCACCTGACAGGTGTGGCATATCAAGAAGCTGATTAAACAGCCGGATCATTACAAAGGTGCACCTTGTGCTGGGGACAATAAAAGGCCACTCTTAAATGTTCAGTTTTGTCACACAACACAATGCCGCAGATGTCTCAAGTTTCGAGGGAGCGTGCAATTGACTTCAGGAATATCCACCAGAGCTGTTGCCAGAGAATTTAATGTTAATTTCTCTACCATAAGCCGTCTCCAACGTTGTTTTGGAGAATTTGGCAGGACATCCAACCTGCCTCACAACCGCAGACCACGTGTCACCGCGCCAGCCAAGGACCTCCACATCCAGCTTCTTCACCTGCAGGATCATCTGGGACCAGCCATCCAGACAGCTGATGAAACTGAGGAGTATTTGTCTGTAATAAAGCCCTTTTGTGGGGGAAAACATTCTGATTGGCCGGGCCTATGCCCTCCTAGGCCAACCCATGGCTGCACCCCTGCCCAGTCATGTGAAATCCATAGAATAGGACCTAATGAATGTATTTCAATTGACTGCTTTCCTTACATGTTCTGTAACTCAGTCAAATGGTTGAAATTGTTGCATCCTGCGTTGATATATTTTTTCAGTATACAACTTGAACCCAGGTCTGCCCTACTGAAGTCCATGGCAGTTGGACACTATACTGTACCGTGCCACTTTACACTGCGAGAAACAAAGGGCTAAGTATTTCTTCAGGGAATCAATCTCCCTCGGCCAGCAGCTGCACTCCCACGCTTAATAAATCTGATTTACTCCACTGTGTTAGCCGTCCTTGTCGCTGGCGCTCCTCTTGACCCTGTCTTGTTTAATTCTGTGGCAAATATTTGGGCAGTTGACGGGGCTAAAAGCTCAAGAGGGGATTTTCACATACTCTGCTAACCAAGCCAAGCACAGGCTTTTTCAACACACAAGTTTCTTTCTTAAAGGGGTCATTTTCTGGATTTGTACCCAATTCATAATTGTTTTCTTACCTCCAGAGAAGTTAAGTGTTTGTATTGGAATTTATAAAAGCTTTATGGAAAGCCGTGTGAAGTAAACAATGGGATGTGAGTATGAACCTGTGACAAACAAATTTGGAAAAACACTTTTCTTCCAAAATCGTACTTATATTGCAACAATATCACTCCAGAATATCTGTGTTTACTCTCTTGAGATAATAAATAAATTAGGATTGGGATAAAAACCTGGAAAACGATCCCTTTAAAGAGGAATTTGATTAGTCGATGGTGGCACATTTCTGAAATGTTTGTGTGGGTAAGAAGACAGAGTTTTCCTGGGGTACTTCTTTGCTGCGACCACTTCAAGGAATGAATGGAAGGGAGGATCTGCAAAAGGATCCCAACAGGACCAAGAAAGTGGTTCAATCCCTCTTCCTCAATGACTGGCATCAGCTCCACCTGGACGGAGCAGCACAGCCTCAACAAGACAATCACAGGGCAATCTACAGAGTTCCAATTATGAGCTAAAAGTACTACAACTTTTATTTTACTTTACAAAACGTTTTACTTCATTAACTTTACTAAAAGTAAACAAAAATGTACAAACAAGCTGATGCTTCCAAGTTCTGAACCACTTAAAAAATATATATATTTTTTTAACCTTTATTTAACTAGGCACAATGACGGCCTACCCCGGCCAAACCCGACGACGCTGGGCCAATTGTGCACTACCCTATGGGACTCCCAATCACGGCCTGTTGTGATAAAGCCTGGAATCGAACCAGCGTCTGTCGTGATACCTCTAGCACTGAGATGCAGTGCCTTAGACTGCTGACCACTCGAGAGCCCAAGTCTAATTCAAGCTTCTGCAAAGGACAGAAATCCTGACAACAGTGTCGTCCTTATGCTTTGACGTTCATTCTTGTCCTCTTGAATCACAAATCCAATGAAAATATTCTATTGATATGGCCGGGGCATCGTCCTTTCCTCTCCCTCTCATCTCATTCAAGCAAGGCATTTCAAAGACCTTCTCCGAGGCTATTCAGCTGAGTATATGGACGTCTTCCTCCAAATAACGCAAACTGATGTGAATGTAATCTACCCGCTCGTTTTTTACATTTTATAATTATGTGAGGCCATCTGGCTAGGTCGGTGGGAAACACATTCTAACTCACCTCCCAGCATGCACCATGGCTGCTTCACCGCCGCCCTTTCATCCTCACAGCCTATTGATGTCAGAGGGCCTTGGCGATGACTTTTAATCAACAGCGTTCAAATGGGCACTGGGATTTCCAGGTGTTTTGTGATCCAGTATTATATTAGTCTGATTACAGATCTGTTTGTGCTGTCTTTCCAGAACAATATAACGTCACACTGACCATTGGAGCTGGCAAGACAGATCTGGCAACAGGCTAGTGTGTTATAGTGCAGGCTAACTGTGTAAGGTCAAGTCTGGACCAATGAGAATAAAGGTGTGAGACTAGTACCAAGTCTGCATTTTTTTGCAACTAGGTGAATTATTGTCAATAACTGCATAGCAAGTGGTATTATCACATGGTGAGCCTGTGCTATGACCTTGAATGTTCCCCCAAAAGCCATGAGCCAGTATGGCTTCCATCTTGAGTTCTCTACCAGCCCTTAACTGTGTGATAATAATGTTTCTCTAGCCTCTATCCCCCGTACTGGCCTAGATAGATAGTAGAATATACTGTGGAAAAAGACTGACAATCCCCCTCAGTTCAATGGCATTCAGATGTTCTCCAGTTTCTGTTGAAAACGGGTTAAGATAATAATACACACTTGATTTTCTCTGGACCGCTTCACAACTGATTAGTTGACAGAAAGACAAAGTGTTTTCATTCTGTCATGGGGAATGGTTGGATGGACATATTTCACAATCATGCCTGATATATTACGAACCAGATGAAAGAAATATGCATAAGTAAATGGTCACATCCAGTTGGCAGAAACTTGCCAAGCATCTTATCAAGATAAATTGACCGCATATGGGACTCACAACCTGGATTCGGTCTTATGTAACAAAATTTGAATTTTTTTTTTTTTTTACATTAGATAAAAGTAGAGACTCAGAACTAGACAATGGTATATCATACACTGCAGGAGGAACAATGGGAAAGTAATTCTGCTTTGAAAGTTGATCAACTTGTATACTCAATTTTGAGAATATCGCCTTTAAATGTTTTGCTATCTAGTGAAGAGTTTTTCTTTGTCTACACCCATTCAGCATCGTTCACACCCTCTTAAGCTTAAGCCCCACCCATCTGGTTTCGCTGTCGGAGCGCACCCTTGACTCTCCGGCCGATGAAAATGATTTATCTTTTTAACCAAATCTGCTGAAAAGTAGCTGAGGTGGACATACAGAATTTTATGGATGCCACACACACACACACACACACACACACACACACACACACACACACACACACACACACACACTATGCATAACAGTCAATGTAAACCTCAAGCAAGACAAAAACCAAACTTACTGTGGACGTCACCTCTCTGTTTGGTGACCTCCTTCTCGATGGTGTTGTCCACTGGGGTGACCGGCTCGGGCTGTTTTGGGGGAGGCGGGCGGCGTGTGGGCACGTAGGGTGGGGTCCTGCGGGTGGGGGGCGGTGGAGAGGTGATGGCGGGACGTCGTGGGGGCACATAGGGCTTACGGGTGACTACAGGGGGTCTCCTGGTGGGTATGATTGGTGGTCTCGTGGGGACCACTGGCTTACGAGGGGCGGGGGGCATCGTCCTTGGAGGAGGTGGGGGAGGTGGTAGTGTGGTTGTAGAAGGTGCTCTAGTAGTAGTTGTAGTAGTAGTGGTCGTTGGTTTGGGAGTGGTTGTGGTTCTTTTGGGGGCGATTCTCTTGGCGGTCATGGGCGGTCGGATCGTGGTGGTGGTCCTCTTGTGGTCCGAGTCAGGGATAATGTTATGGTGGTTCGGGGGGAACCTGGGGGGATCGATGACCACCTTGGGAATTGCTGGAAGGGAAAAGAACATAAATCAACAAAAATGTTTTTAAATGTTTTGCAATGGAAACAAATGTGAGGTTCTAATTGGAGGTGTCCAGATAGTCCCTCCGTTTCAGTGTATTTTCTTCTTCAGTTTGGTGCTTAATGAACACGACCCTGACTTCTTTGGTGTTAATGAGGCATAAAGAAGTGGTGACTGCAGTGACCAACTGACCGTTGGAAAGAAAGGCCAGCTCTTTCATCTGCAATGACTTTACCTGCGTAAACAAGCAACCAGCTTTATCTCTGTATCCATAAAGCATACTCCCCCTCATTGAGGGACTTAAAATATTTGATCTTTGAAACCAAATCACCCCCTTATATCAAGACTCATTTTCTAACATTCATTTCCACTTTTTCCACTTTCAGCCAGCCAGCCAGCCAGCCAGCCAGCCAGCCAGCCAGCCAGCCAGCCAGCCAGCCAGCCAGCCAGCCAGCCAGCTGGTATTCATGTGTGGAGTGATACCAACCACACCTAGAAAAAGCCCTCCACTCAGGATCACCCCCAAAGCCTCTGATGTAGGCAGACAAAGACCCATCTATTGTTTGTCCTCACATTCCACAGGTCGGAGGGCAGAATAGAAAAGGCATTTAGGGACGACTTGAGGAAAAAGGGCTCCATGATTGAGGACTGAAGGGGGGTGAGGGTAGGGGTGTGGAGCTTCTCAAAGAGAGTCTCGGCTCAAGCTTTCTAGGGTTACGGAGGGGCTTTGATACAGCATGTGACACACAAATAGGATATCGCAAATCAACTCCCTCCCCCTTGAGCCACTTCTGTATCACACCGGTAGGGCGACAGATTGTTTCAAATACCAGTGTCGGGATTCTGCTAGTGGTCTTGGCGGGCGGAGGGGTTCTGTGTGCTGCTAGCTACACTGGCAGCATCTCAAACGGCACCCTTTTCCCTATAAAGTGCACTACTTTTGCCCAGGGCGTATAGCATTCTGGTCAAAAAAAGTGTACTGTATAGGGAATAGGGTGCAATTTGAGATGCCGACACTGACTGGCGTACAGCAGTTCAGTCAAAATATTCAACTACTGGGGATATATCATGATAATAGATGACTTTTATTTTTGCCATTGAGCCGCTGTGCGAACAGCAACAACAAAGACAAAAGAGACACACAGGCGTCTGAGTGGTCTATCACGTTAGAGGAAGGAGACACTAGCCGGAGGAAGAAGAAAAAGAAAGAGACATCTGACGTCTGGAAAACGTTTGACTGTCTTTAAAGATAAAGATGGCCGTACTAGACGATAAGGGGCGGGGTTATCTCACTCATGCGAAGACAAGAATTTCAGCCCCTTGCTCTTAGGTTGCAGACTACTTTTGCTACCCCGTAATCTGGTCCACCCTCCAGCCTTCAAAAAACACCACCAAAGAAAATAAAAAAGGGGCCCTGTCCCCTTAAAAAAGAGAGAGAGGGGCCGCGGGGCCATTCAGTGGCCTAGCTTACGTTTGCAGTCATGGCCCATCCCCCTGTAGCCGTCTTTGCACTTGCACTTGTAGGAACCAGGCGTGTTATAGCAGGTGGCGAAACTGCTGCATTGGTTTTGGCCTGAGGAGCACTCATCCACATCTGAAAGACAGGAGAACCACATAGCTGAGTAGGAGGGAGGGAGGGGAGAGACAAAAACAGAAAGACAGACAGACAGACAGACAGACAGACAGACAGACAGACAGACAGAGACAGACAGACAGACAGAAAGAAAGAAAGAAAGAAAAGAGAGCTCTTGCATAGCACATAAACACAGTGAAAGGCAGCAGAAGTACAGCATGCTAATTGGCCAAGGTTAATTTCCCCTTCACTCAGAGAGGGAGTTCAGCGTTTACGTCAACGTCTCCTTTTATTAGTGGAAGTGCTATTTATTAGAGTGAAGAGAGAGAATCAGTACACTGAATACTTTACGAAGAATGCTTGTTAGTTCATTAAAACCCTCACCCATTCAGATAATACGTTATGAGGAGTTTAGTGAACACTTCACAACTGACAGTGTTGAATTTTTGATTGTTGACACATCTCAAAGGCGTGAGAACAGAGGAGGCGTCATTCCAATAGACTTACTGAATGCTTCTCTGTTCAAGATTAAAGAGTGAATGTGATTTGTTCAGAGAAGATGCTAAGAGATTTGACAGGATTTATTAAGGTTATGCCGTTCTCTCTCTCTCTCTCTCTCTCTCTCTCTCTCTCCCTCCCTCCCTCCCTCCCTCTCTCCCTCTCTCCCTCCCTCCCTCCCTCCCTCCCTCTCTCCCTCTCTCCCTCCCTCCCTCCCTCCCTCCCTCCCTCCCTCCCTCTCTTCTCTACTCCCTCCCTCTCTCTCTCTCTCTCTCTCTCTACTCCCTCGTTCTCTCTCTTTCTTCTTATCTCTCTCTTAAAATGATGAATGTAAAAACAACACCTGCGCTCCAGACGCAATGACTCGGCGATGGGTCAAAACATCTCAACAAGCCTTCCCGTTTTGACCTTTTGACCCTTAAACCCCAGGTAAGACGTGCGGAAGCCTGGATGACCTCATTACGTACCTACGCACTGGTACTTCCCGTTGATGTATTGCAGGTCGAAGCCCTCGTGACACTTGCAGATGTAACTCCCGAATGTGTTGACGCACTTACGGAACCGGGGACACGTGGCCATGCCGGTCGCACACTCGTCCACGTCTGAAAGTAAGAACATTACAGATGAAACTACAGTTCATAGTTGAGTCTTTATTAATACTTAGAAGGAGAGGCATTAATGCTAAGAAGGAAGGGCTGTACAATATCATGGCTCTGATTCAATACATGTGATAAATACCATTGTTTAATCAGCTAGCTAGTTTCCATTCTTTATTAATAAACATATAGTTTCACCTCTACCAAAGCCGTATATATCCATGTAAATCAATGGAAATACATGTCTCTTCGTGTATGCTTAGGTTGGCTAGCAACACATCAACACATATAGGTATTACATGAATACATATATAACTATACCCTACAGGTTCATCTGCATCTTTCAAAATAACAGCATTTCCTCTCTTTCACAGGTCTTTTCTCTCCTTATTTCTTCTTTTCTCTCCTTTGGGTTTATTCAAACACGAACGAAAGCCGATTATGTATTAAATCCTATGATCAGAACAATACACACCACAGTGGTGAAGGTTTTAACAGCTTACTCCGTCAGGGTAGACTCAAACCACCTCTGTAGTTCCATGGGCAGGAATACATTGAAAGGACTAAAGGACTGAGTCTTTTTTCACTTAAAACCCTGAGTTAATGTGCTGTAAAATGTAGCATGAGGGAAACCACTCTGACAGTTACGCCAACTTGAAACTTACCGAGTGTTATGGAGAGTCTAAGAGAGAGATGGATGCATACTATAGGGTAGCCTACAACAGGACAAAATATATACAAGGTTTCCAATCAATCACTGCTTTTCTGTCCGAAAACCTACCCATGAAAAGAACTGCTTGCCTAGAAAGAGCAGTGCTGTTTCATTCAATCACTTCATATTTAGTGTTTATCGGCTTATTTTCAGTTCTACATAGATGTTTTTTCTGCCGACAAACCCTTTGATTAATTTGCCATTTTTATGAGAGGGATAAATGAAATATGAAGCTGTCTAGTTTCTGGAACAATCCAAAAATCCCAGGAGTTAATCATTAATCAGCACTCATTAATCCCAGGATGACTCGTTAATCATAGCGTATTGTCCTCAACATGTTTCTCGCCTCTCAATCTCCATGGCCTGTCAAAAGATTGCAGCATTTCAGATTTATTGACCCATTTTTTGAGGGATTTGACATGGACTTGCCATGGGCCTCTTCACTTGCCAGAGGAACAACACAAAATAACAAAGAGCCTACTAGACTGGACCAGACATATTTGATTTAACTAGGCAAGTCAGTTAAGAACAAATTCTTATTTTCAATGACGGCCTAGGAACAGTGGGTTAACTGCCTTGTTCAGGGGCAGAACGACAGATTTGTACCTTGTCAGCTCGGGGATTTGAACTTGATACGGTTCGGTTACTAGTCCAAAGCTCTAACCACTAGGCTACGCTGCCACCCCATATAACTCATCCAAATCATCCTACCCTGGAACAGCTATCAACTCTCTCTGGTATAAGAATATTTTGAAGATAAATTCACCATGCAGAGTTTGAGAGGACGATCTCACCCTGATTTGCTTTGGAGTTTGTGTTATTGAAGAATAACATAAATTGCTAACACTGGTAACCCTTCACCATAGTATTGATTTAAAGCAGACACCCTCTTCCATTAAAAAACCCCTCCTCTTTCTGAAAAGGGTTGAAGAGGTCTCCTCAAATATTTCCAGAGCCATTGTAACACCTTTGGGCTAGAAACCTCTCTCTCCTTCCACAACAATGATTGATGTACCTCTGTTTTAAAGCCACACCCCCACTGCCTCCCCTCAGTCTCAAACTGCGACTAGAGTGCATCGCCTTAAGGCTCAGCCAAGCCAATCGACAGAGCTTGTATTTAAGCTGAGCCAATCGACAGAGCTTGTATTTAAGCTGAGCCAATCGACAGAGCTTGTATTTAAGTTGAGCGAATAGAGCTTGTATTTAAGCTGAGCCAATAGACAGAGCTTGTATTTAAGCTGAGCCAATCGACAGAGCTTGTATTTAAGCTGAGCGAATAGAGCTTGTATTTAAGCTGAGCCAATAGACAGAGCTTGTATTTAAGCTGAGCCAATCGACAGAGCTTGTATTTAAGCTGAGCGAATCGACAGAGCTTGTATTTAAGCTGAGCGAATAGAGCTTGTATTTAAGCTGAGCCAATAGACAGAGCTTGTATTTAAGCTGAGCCAATAGACAGAGCTTGTATTTAAGCTGAGCCAATAGACAGAGCCTGCATTTAGATGTGACACGGATTAACTGCCTCAATTTGTCCACCTGAAATGTACTCATCTGAGTGGTGGCATGTAAGAGAGAGAGAGAGATCCCTGGTCATTTTCTCCCAGTGAACTTCAGTCAGTGCATTCACCTTCATTAAAAAAGGCCATTATGCAGTCTCCACGTAGTAAAAATGTAATTAGTAGCTCAGAGAGAGAGAGGGAATCACCATTGAGGTTGTCAAGGACATTCAGAATGCCAACGGGCCAGCAGAAAGTGAAGAAGAATGTTTGAGAACAACAGGAAGGTTCTTCTCCCTGCTGCTGTCTTCCCCATTCAAGGGCTTATTTGATATTCTAACTTGTGTTTTCATTGCTTCCAAAGGTATTTTGTCGAGCTCTGTGGCAATCAAATTTCATTTGATCATCTCTTCAGCAAATTCAAAGGCTGACAAGACTGAAAGAAACTCACCCGTCTCACGTTTTTCTATTACAAGAAAAGAAGTAACGCTTCTTCTGGCGTTGAATAATTGAATAAGGCTCACACATCTTGATGTGTGTGTGTGTGTGTGGATGTGCGCGTGTGTGTGCGCTTATGTGCGTGCGTGCTGATATTTTTAACACTAGAACAGAACATACCCACACAGGTTCTTCCGTCCGGCGCCAGCTGAAGCCCTGGCGACGGGCACTGACAGCGCACCTCTCCCTTCAGCACCTCACAGCCATACTGGCAGTTGGCCATACCACAGGTACGGGTATCTGGAGGGGATACAGCAGCAGGTTATAGCTAGCTCTCTCTCTCACACATGCACACACAGAAACACACACACACAAACATTAAGGACACACACACACACACAAACATTAAGGACACACACACACACATAAACACACACACACACAAACATTAAGGACACACACACACATACACACACAGACACACGCAAACATTAAGGACACACACACCACAGATCACACACACAAGCGGGTGCGTGGACACAGGAAGACTCACAGTGAGGATTAATTACAGCAATATTCTCTGGATCACAACCTAGGTAGAGTGGAATATTGGCACTCACAAAATACCCACCCTTCACCCTCCCTTCACTTCACTTTCAACCCTTTCTCACCCTCTCTTCTCTCACCCTCCTGTTTGTCCTGAACACACCACTCTGTAGTTCCATTCTCATTGGTCGTTCAGGAGTTCAAGCTGCTCACCAAAATAACATAAAATAATTTCTTTGTGTGGAGGCCCCCCCCCCCACTTCTCTTCCACAACATTTCCAAAAAAGGACATGAAAGTTGCTACGTTTGTTGCTGCAGCAGGTTCTCTGGAATAGACTGTAGGAGAAAGGAGGAGGAAGGAGAGGAGGGACCCAGGCCAGGTTGATAAAACGTTAGAGTAGCCTGTTGATCAAAGACGAGAAGGAGGAAGGAGAGGAGGGACGCAGGCCAGGCTGATAAAACGTTAGAGTAGCCTGTTGATCAAAGACGAGGAGGAGGAAGAGGAGAAAGAGAGAGGAAGATCAACAAATACTTGAGGTGTCCTAAAAAAAATACATAGCTCCCAACTGTGTGGACAAAACATTAGGAACACCTGCTCTTTCCATGACCAGGTGAAAGATATGATCCCTTATCGATGTCACCTGTTAAATCCACTTCAAAAAGGGTAGATGAAGGGGAGGAGAAAGGTTCAAGAAGTATCTTTAAAGCTTTTAACAGTTTCCCGTGTGTATCAAGAATTGCCCGCCACCCAAAAGCCATCCAGCCAACTTGACACTATTGTGGGAAGCATTAGAGTCCACATGGGCCAGCATCCTTGAGGAATCCTTTGGACACCTTGCAGAGTCCATGCCTTGAGGCATCGAGGATGTTCTGATGTCAACGCAATTTGGAATGTGTTCTTAATGTTTTGTACACTCGACATATGTATGTAGACACTCGACATATGTATGTAGACACACATGGATATTCTGATGTTATACCTCCACGGGTATCTTGTGGTTTTTGTTCCTGATGGGTAAAAGTCGTAAATAATTCTGCCGCCGTCAGAATCAAAACAGAAAAGCAAAACAAGCTTAGAGGGGGCCTCCACATTCAAGTGGGGGCGATATCATTACTGCTTTCATCAAAGGAACACCCAAGTGAGCACTTTCACACTTTTATAAGGTTCTCGATAAGATCGTGTGGTTGCAAAAGGTGCAAGGAAAGGAGAAATAAAAATATCAGCGGTTACTGGAGGGCAAGCACAGACACTATCCCCTCTACAGGAGGAGTCAGAATACCTTCAGGGCTAAGCAATAACAGTCCCATTTTATATACAAAGGTTAAAGTCCACGTCTACTTCATATTTGACTGGGGGTGCGTCCCAAACGGCACTATATTCTTTATATAGTGCACTACTTTTGACCAGGGCCTATAGTCATTTAGGATGCATACTGGGGTTGGCTCCCCAGAGCCTGCCTGTAGCGGTAACGGTGAGTGGATAGAATGGGATGTTGACTTTTTTTCTCAAAACATTTTATCATAGCAGGAGAGACCGTAGTGTGGTCAAAGGTCTAATCGTGGATGTGAAAATGGACTTCATAATTGAAGAAAGAGCACAGTACTCTAATGGCTTTAAAGAGTGAATACATTTGAGGTGAGGGATAGGAAGCAAGAGAGAGAGAGAGAGAGAGTGAGACAGAAAGGAAAAAAATGAAGAGACAACAGACTGACAGACAGAGAAATACAAACAGAGTCAACGAAGAGAAGAGGGACAGACCGTCACACTGTTCACACCACACAGACCCACGTCATGTGACATTCCACTCACTTCCACATGTCCCGTCAGGCATCAGCATATAGCCATTGAGGCAGTAGCACTTGTAGCTGCCGTATGTGTTCATGCACCTGTGTTTGCACGGCCGGGGCTTCAGACCACACTCGTTCAGGTCTGGAGGGAGAGAAAGAGAGGAATCAGAAGGAGGTAGCGTGGGGGACGGAGAGGAAGGAGAAAGAGAGGGAGGAGAAAGGGAGGGAGGAGAAAGGGAGGGAGGAGAAAGGGAGGAATCAGAAGGAGGTAGCGTGGGGGACGGAGGAAGGAGAAAGAGAGGGAGGAGAAAGGGAGGGAGGAATCAGAAGGAGGTAGCGTGGGGGACGGAGAGGAAGGAGAAAGAGAGGGAGGAGAAAGGGAGGTAGGAGAAAGGGAGGAATCAGAAGGAGGTAGCGTGGGGGACGGAGGAAGGAGAAAGAGAGGGAGGAGAAATGGAGGGAGGAGAAAGGGAGGAATCAGAAGGAGGTAGCGTGGGGGACGGAGGAAGGAGAAAGAGAGGGAGGAGAAAGGGAGGGAGGAATCAGAAGGAGGTAGCGTGGGGGACGGAGAGGAAGGAGAAAGAGAGGGAGGAGAAAGGGAGGAATCAGAAGGAGGTAGCGTGGGGGACGGAGAGGAAGGAGAAAGAGAGGGAGGAGTAAGGGAGGAATCAGAAGGAGGTAGCGTGGGAGACGGAGAGGAAGGAGAAAGGGAGGGAGGAGAAAGGGAGGAATCAGAAGGAGGTAGCGTGGGGGACGGAGAGGAAGGAGAAAGGGAGGGAGGAGAATGAGAGGAAGGAGAAAGGGAGGATTCAGAAGGAGGTAGCGTGGGGGACGGAGAGGAAGGAGAAAGAGAGGGAGGAGAAAGGGAGGAATCAGAAGGAGGTAGCGTGGGGGACGGAGAGGAAGGAGAAAGAGAGGAAGGAGAAAGGGAGGGAGGAGGAAGGGAGGAATCAGAAGGAGGTAGCGTGGGGGACGGAGAGGAAGGAGAAAGGGAGGGAGCAGAAAGGGAGGAGAAAGGGAGGAATCAGAAGGAGCGTGGGGGACGGAGAGGAAGGAGAAAGAGAGGGAGGAGAAAGGGAGGAATCAGAAGGTGGTAGCGTGGGGGACGGAGAGGAAGGAGAAAGAGAGGGAGGAGAAAGGGAGGAATCAGAAGGAGGTAGCGTGGGGGACGGAGAGGAAGGAGAAAGAGAGGAAAAGCAGGAGTTAGGCTTCCTCAGCCCACACTTATTTTGTGTCTGGAGGTAGGGAGAGAGAGAGAGAGAGGAGAGAGGGAGGAGAGAGTGAGAGGGAGATGGGGGATGAGAGAGTGAGAGAGAGAGAGAGGGAGATGGGGGATGAGAGAGTGAGAAAGAGAGAGAGAGAGAGAGAGGGAGAGAAATGGGGGGGATGAGAGAGAGGGAGAGAGGGATAAGAGAGAGAGAGAGAGAGAGAGAGAGAGAGAGAGCGAGAGAGAGCAGGAGAGAGGGATGAGAGAGAGGGAGAGAGGGATAAGAGAGAGAGAGAGAGAGAGAGAGAGAGAGCGAGAGAGAGCAGGAGAGAGGGATGAGAGAGAGAGAGAGAGCGAGAGATCAAAGGGCATATGGTCAATCTGGGTCAAGCCCAGCACATCATTTGTATGGAGTATATGGGAGGGAGTGGGGTGTGGAGGGTGGGGGCCAGTCTCAGGTAAGTGCCTAAAGGAAGTGAAGTGTTTCCATGTTCAGACAAGCCCGGCCGCTACCTTCCTCCTCTCCTCCTCTTTTCACAGGAAGACACAGTTAACAGCTGTTCCAACTGACCAAGCTGCTTATTACATGCTGCAAATGGTAAAAACAAATCGCTTCCTCGTACGTAACCTTTTAAAGTTCATACCGATGGTGACATTACTGTTGTGTATCGCCTTGACAACTCCATCGCTGATTTCAGGGTGTTTCTTTTTGTGACCGTAAATGTCTGGAGCTCCACCCCCCCACCCCCCCCCCCACCCCTACCCCCCCCACCCCCCCCCCCCCACCCCTACCAGTCTATGCAGATATTATTAGAAAACTATCCCTTGTTAAGGTTACACGCTGTGTGAGCTCAGAGAGAATAGAATGTACCCGAGGCTCAACACCTGTCAAATACTGCTGAGAAAAACTCAAGTCATTATCTTTATATTGGTCTGAAACACACAGACACTAACTCAAGTCATTATCTTTACATTGGTCTGAAACACACAGACACTAACTCAAGTCATTATCTTTACATTGGTCTGAAACACAGACACTAACTCAAGTCATTATATTTACATTGGTCTGAAACACACAGACACTAACTCAAGTCATTATCTTTACATTGGTCTGAAACACAGACACTAACTCAAGTCATTATCTTTACATTGGTCTGAAACACACAGACACTAACTCAAGTCATTATCTTTACATTGGTCTGAAACACAGACACTAACTCAAGTCATTATCTTTATATTGGTCTG
>NW_027259632.1:0-26793 GCF_045791955.1 Oncorhynchus clarkii lewisi
GTTAATAGGAAGTCTCTCTCTCTACAGAGGAAGTTAATAGGAAGTCTCTCACTACACTGGAAGTTAATAGGAAGTCTCTCTCTCTACACAGGAAGTTAATAGGAAGTCTCTCACTACACTGGAAGTTAATAGGAAGTCTCTCACTACACTGGAAGTTAATAGGAAGTCTCTCTCTCTACAGAGGAAGTTAATAGGAAGTCTCTCACTACACTGGAAGTTAATAGGAAGTCTCTCTCTCTACACAGGAAGTCTCTCTCTACAGAGGAAGTTAATAGGAAGTATCTCTCTACACAGGAAGTTAATAGGAATACAACGCTTAGATCATTAAAACGTCTATCATACATGTCAGATTTCAATACTGGCTGATGTCATAACTCGGGAAGATGTCTTCTCTCCAATAAGACAATCTTTTTTTTTTTGCTATATTCTTTAATCGTGCTCCCGAGTGGTGCAGCTGTCTAATGTACTGCATCTCAGAGGTGTCACTACAGTCCCTGGTTCGAATCCAGGCTGTATCACATCCGGCCGTGATTGGGAGTCCCATAGGGCGGCCGCACAATTGGCCGTCATTGTAAATAAGAATTTGGTTCTTAACTGACTTGCCTAGATAAATAAACATTTGACACTAAATTAGAGGAATATGTGGTTTTAGGTGAATTTTTCCTTTAAGTGAAAGCAAGCTGTCATGAATAGGTAATAGGTTTCCTCTGACCGTCTAACTCTACATTCTATTTTAGAAGGATTTTGTCAACATTGAATCCACCGCCATTACCAGGTCTGTATGATTGGACATTTACTTGACACCGTAACAATCAGTGAGGCTCACCATGCTAAGTTGCTAACCAAGGTTGCATGCTGAAGTTATGCCTACTTTTCAGCTTTGACTAACGGAGTGCAACCGAGAGCCTGGTCCGATTCGGTTGGCCTAACCATCTTGTGAGGAACAATATTCACATTGAAGATCAAACGTACACTGTTGAACTGGGCCGTGTTGCTGGGTTTTCATATGGACTTTTATCACAAGGTTTTTAGTTAAACTATTGTCACCTAGCCATGTTATTCTGTGTCTTCTATCCCTCTTCACATTTACAATAACCTTCTGGGTTTGTTTTTTTTTTGCACACTGCACAGGAAGTTAAAGGGATGTTCCACTCACCTTCTCCAAGACAGATTTTCCTTCCTGTGTTTTGTCCTCGTGTAACGTACAGGACCAGTATGTACTGCATTTTTGTATTAGTAACTTTTTATTCTCCTCCTCCTCCAGCGAGATCTCTCAAAAGCTTCCAAATCTAATGTCAAGACAGGACATCTGAACTCTACTGGCACTCGTCTCTGAGCTGAAGGATCAGACAGAACCACACCTGACCCTGAATCATCTGACGGTTTCTGTCCGGGTCCATTTCTGCATGTCCAGATGAAGGGAATCTGTTAACACCTACTGAATGTAACTGCAATGAGAACAGGAACTTGCACCCCTCTCTCGGAGTCTCTCAGCTCAAATGTTCTTCTAGCACTGCTGAGGTTTCACTTGTCGTCATCTCTGAGGGCTCTGAACGACTACCGTGATCCTGAATCCTCCATCTCTGAACTACTACCGTGATCCTGAATCCTCCATCTCTGAACTACTACCGTGATCCTGAATCCTCCATCTCTCTGAGGGCTCTGAACTACTACCGTGATCCTCCATCTCTCTGAGGGCTCTGAACTACTGCTGTGATCCTGAATCCTCCATCTCTGAACTACTACCGTGATCCTGAATCCTCCATCTCTCTGAGGGCTCTGAACTACTACCGTGATCCTCCATCTCTCTGAGGGCACTGAACTACTACCGTGATCCTGAATCCTCCATCTCTCTGAGGGCTCTGAACTACTACCGTGATCCTCCATCTCTCTGAGGGCTCTGAACTACTGCCGTGATCCTGAATCCTCCATCTCACTGAGGGCTCTGAACGACTACCGTGATCCTGAATCCTCCATCTCTCTGAGGGCTCTGAACTACTGCTGTGATCCTGAATCCTCCATCTCTGAACTACTACCGTGATCCTGAATCCTCCATCTCTGAACTACTACCGTGATCCTGAATCCTCCATCTCTGAACTACTACCGTGATCCTCCATCTCTCTGAGGGCACTGAACTACTACCGTGATCCTCCATCTCTCTGAGGGCTCTGAACTACTACCGTGATCCTGAATCCTCCATCTCTGAACTACTACCGTGATCCTCCATCTCTCTGAGGGCTCTGAACTACTACCGTGATCCTGAATCCTCCATCTCTCTGAGGGCTCTGAACTACTACCGTGATCCTCCATCTCTCTGAACGACTACCGTGATCCTGAATCCTCCATCTCTCTGAGGGCTCTGAACGACTACCGTGATCCTGAATCCTCCATCTCTGAACGACTACCGTGATCCTGAATCCTCCATCTCTGAACGACTACCGTGATCCCGACTCCTCCATCTCTCTGAGGGCTCTGAACTATACTTTCTGGCCTCAGGTCTTCCCAGTTTATATTGTCTGTGTCCCATTTCTACATGGAGATGTCAACACCTACTGAATGTACTGAACTCGACTCATTTGTCCGAAGATTTGTATTATATTCATTCTTCTCTGATCTCTGAGCTGAATGAAACATTGGGAGGACTTGCTAGACCTGGAAAAACAGTTTTCATTCAACTTTTAACATCCTCTATATAGCACTCCCAATTTATTATTTTTTTAATCATCCATGTTGGTAGTAGAGTACATTTTTGTACTTCTTATGGGGGGCTTGTAGCAAATGATGATCATTCTGCCATATAAACATTGGCTTTACACTACATTTTCAGTCACCTTTTCCATTTTGGGGGGGGGTACCACTGTGACATCGCAAAGGCATACTCCTTGACTGTTGATGATTTGCAAACCGTAATTAAATATTTCCAAATGAGCATCCATTTCTGTTGTCTTAATGTTTTTACAGTATTGTGAAAAAAAGTCAAGGCAGTCGGCGTGAAAATAAATGTTTACTCACAAATCAATAATCCATCATATCCATATTCTGATGGAGTAAAACCCCATGGCTGTGTTCATAAAAGGACTGCCACACACTTTTGTTTTGTGTTTCAAAATGTTATGCTACAGTGTGCCCTAGTGAACATGACCCATTTAAAAGGTTACTATATTGCTGCACATTTATCAGCGGTATAATGGGCTCTATTTAATCTGTATCACTGAAGCATTATTTTCCGATTAAGCCGACAATCTGCAGCGTTTACCGTGAATGTGGGAACATTGCCCTCAATTTGAATTTCTGCGATTACAGAATAAATAGAGCCCTCTGTTGTGTCATGAGATCCCCCAGGGCCCTCTCCCTGTGGTTCTCGTGGACCAGTAGAACCTCTTGTATATCAGCCATGAGATCCCCCAGGGCCCTCTCCGTGTGGTTCTCGTGGACCAGTAGAACCTCTCGTATATCAGCCATGAGATCCTCCAGGGCCCTCTCCCTGTGGTTCTCGTGGACCAGTAGAACCTCTTGTATAACAGCCATTAGTTGTGCTGTGTCATGAGATCCCCCAGGGCCCTCTCCCTGTGGTTCTCGGGGACCAGTAGAACCTCTCATATCAGCCATGAGATCCTCCAGGGCCTTCTCCCTGTGGTTCTCGTGGACCAGTAGAACCTCTTGTATAACAGCCATTAGTTGTGCTGTGTCATTAGATCCTCCAGGGCCCTCTCCCTGTGGTTCTCGTGGACCAGTAGAACCTCTTTGATGGCACTCTGCTGGAAGCCCATCTCATTGAACTGAGCCAGGAGCTGCAGGAACTCACCAGCCTGGAATAAGAATTCATTATGGAGTGGCATTAAACAAAATGTAATTAACGTTTGCAAGATTTTGCATTTATGGGCTGGTTTCCCCTACCCAGTTTATGCCTAGTCTTGCAATAAAGATCCTCAATGGAAAAACGATTATTTAACCTTTAACTAGGCAAGTCAATTATTAAGAACAAATTCTTATTCACAATGACGGTCTACCAAAAGGCAAAGGGCCTCCTTCGGGGGCTGGGATTAAAAATAAATAAATATAGGACCAAACACACTACATGGTACAAACATTATTGGGCACAGTCAACAGAACAAAGGGCAAGAAGGTAGAGGAGACAATACTTCACGCAAAGCAGCCACAACTGTCAGTAAGAGTGTCCATGATTGAGTCTTTAAATGAAGAGATGGAGATAAAACTGTCCAGTTTGAGTGTTTGGAGGAGCGAGCCAGGGACGTGTGTGCTTTGGGGACCTTTAACAGAATGTGACTGGCAGAACGGGTGTTGTATGTGGAGGATGAGATCTGCAGTAGATATCTCAGATAGGGGAGAGTGAGGCCTAAGGGTTTTTTTATAGATAAGCATCAACCAGTGGGTCTTGCGACGGGTATGCAGAGACGACCAGTTTACAGAGGAGTATAGAGTGCAGTGATGTGTCCTATAAGAAGCATTGGTGGCAAATCTGATGGCCGAATTGTAAAGAACATCTAGCCACTCGAGAGCACCCTTACCTGCCGATCTATAAATTATGTCTCTGTAATCTAGCATGGGTAGGATGGTCATCTGAATCAGGGTTAGTTTGGCAGCTGGCGTGAAAGAGGAGCGATTACGATAGAGCAGGTATTCTCAAACTGGGGTTTCACAATGTCGTCGGGGGTACACCAAATAAAAATTATTCACATTTATTTTTAAGTGTAAAAAATAATATATATATATTTATTTTTTTACATTTTCAAACAATCCATACAGTCAGGGCTATACGTTTGGGTGAGTTTTTTTCCCCCTCGCCTGAGTAGCCTCGTTTTACTGCCAAAAATAAAATTAAAACCAACTAGTATTGTCAAATAATTAACATCTAATCACATTAACCGTTACTCTCTCGCGGGAATTTCACTAATGGTCCGTGTGTAGCCAAACATAGCTACTGCTCATTCCGTGTACTCGAAAATTTATAAAAGGTTAAAAAAATCAAAAGTAAGGCCCGCGTCCATAGAGACACATAACAGCTCTACTGGTATCACTGCTACTAGTACTACACCAGCACCTGTCAACGATAGGGGCAGCAACCTTAAAGAAGATGTTTTTTGGGGTCAAGTTTGAGGAGCTTCTTTAGCCCCTCGGTCTCAGTGACCGCCTACAGGGAGAAACTTTGTAGTGGGGCAGAGGGAAAAGAGGGAGAAGCATCGGGGGATAGCCACATTAGAAGGGGTGGGAGATGAGGAAATGTTGGACGGGCAAGGAGGCATGGCTAAGTCAAATAGGAATACTGACTTAATGTGGTGATTAAAGAGTTCAGCCATGTGCTTCTTGTCAGTAACAACCACATCATCAACATTAAGGGACACAGGCAGCTGTGAGGAGGAGGATTTATACTCCAGGTTTTTAACTGTTTTCCAGAACTTCTTGGGGTTAGACCCACAGAGAAAGAACTGCTCCTTAAAGTAACTAACGTTGGCCTTCCGGATAGCCTGAGTGCACTTATTTCTCATTTGCCTGAACGAGAGCCAGTCAACCTTAGTATGCGTGAGAGCCTTTCGCCAAATGTAATTCTTGAGGTGGAGTAACTCTGCCAGGTCACGGTCGAACCAGGGGCTGAACCTGTTTTTAACTCTCATTTTCTTCATGGGGGTGTGTTTGGTAACAATACCACTGAAAATATAACAAAATAAGGTCCAAGGGTCTTCGACAGAGGGGATCAAGCTGATTCTATACCATTTTACAGAGGCCAGTTCATGAAGGAAGGCTTGCTCATTAAAGTTGTTTAGCAAGTGTCTATGACAAATCAGGACAGGTCGTTTCACTGAGCAGCCGTTAGAACACAGGCTGTAAAACAGTGATCACTAAAATCATTACTGAAAACACCAGACTGATACCTATCAGGATTATTTGTGAAGATAACATCGAGGAGAGTAGCCTTTTATATTGAAAGTGCTTTTTGTCCGAGACCAGGTTTAGGCTTCTAGATTTAATCGGATCAAGCGATAGCAGACACCTGCATAATGAATGTTGTGACGTAGGATGCGGAACTATCAAATCGGTGAGCAGCTGCTATTATGTCATTGTCGCGAAGCCACACCCGCCCGCCCCAGTGTTGGCTATATAAATATTCTCAAATTGAAAAATCATGAAATTAAATCATGAGGATTTATATCATCATAATCGAGTCATGGATCACATCTCACATTCCAGTGTTCAAACGTGTAAACAAGGCTGCATGGGATTTCTGTTAATGCGACTCATGGCAGCCAATGTCTGCTTTCGGTATGGATTTGACAATTCCGATCCCGCCGAAACATTCGCTATGCTTTTTACTCTTAACTATTTAATTAAACTCTGTATTTAACAAGTTGACCAAGGTCTTAGTTTTGTCCTCACACGCCACTTTGATTAATTATTAAACTGTTTCACCCCGAACACATTATCTAGATTTTTGCAGGACCCAGTGTGGTTTTCCTGGAATTTGGGCTATTTAGAAAACGAAGTCGCTGGTGAAAATGTATTGGTCGAGGGTTGCGGGTTTTGGGGTTATTTCTAAGTTGCATCGCGGCCGCCATGTCATTTCTCTTTAAAAATATATATAATTCACTGTCACCTGCTGCTGACTGTCAGGCGGCGAGGCAGGCTGTTGCAGAGTGCGTGAGTGTTGGGGAGATAGAGGAGTGAATGTGTGTGTGTGTGTGTGTGTTGAGAGAGCACTACAGCTTTTGGCTGAGTCATTTGAGCGAGAGGAGAGAGAGAAGCACGTCGTGACAACTGTTTACCAGTTGTAGGTAATTAGGCTATTTAGATTGTCATTATGGAGACTCCTATTTCCAACCCTTTTTCCATAAAACATATTAATACGCTAGAACTGATGTGCATCAAGAAATAATGGAGACAGAGCGCTGGAAAACGACTGGGCGCATTACATAAATTCCCTCTGAGGTGGATTCTAATGTTGACTTTGCTTAAAGAAAACGGTATTGTGTTTTATGGCGAAGTGTTTTATGTATGCTCCGTTCTTGGGTTTTGGGGGCTTTCCGAGTGGAATTTTTTAAATAGAAGTTATGGAACTCCCACGCGTGGTTCTTTTTATGGGGAAAGTGCTGAATGAAACTGACATTAAATGTGGAGAATGACACATTTGCCTCCGTTGGCCATCAAGTAGCTTATTCATTTATTGCAAATCAATTTGTGTAGCCTACCTTGAGTTGGCAAAACACTTGAATAAATAGCCTATAACTTCAGTTTGTTGTTGTAGCCTAGTGTTATTATGCAATAATTAATGGCATGTTTAGTTAATTACATGGGAAGTTATCCAATCTTAATCACATTTGCCGATCAGTTGTTAGAATGCATTAGATCGAAGGTAACAGTAGTCAGATTAGGCTACAGGTAAAAACGTTTTTTTTTTAATTTTTTTAAACACTGGCTGTTGTTGACAAGCATATTCAGTTCAAATACATATAATTAATATTTTATTCAGTGATTGAAATTATGACCCCATCCTCAGTAGCCTATTCCAGCAGGCTATTGGGAAACACAAGCACTTCAATCGCTATTCATGTTGAATAAATGAGTATGTTCATTTGAACTAAGCAAGCTGCTAAATCTTTTCAGTTCACATCTAGCCTAAATCTTTTCTAGACCACTGCAGGCTATCTGCAATTAGATGTAGAGGCCTATCAGGGGCTATAGGTTCCCTGCCTTTATCTAAGCAAACCATGGCAAAATTGAATTACAATCATAAACCCAGATTTTTTTATCTGTAGCCTATTGAAATAAGAAGTCCATCTTGCAAATGGGCCTTTTATAACGGTTTACAAACTTAACATCTGAAACATAATAACAACACAATTGCCAGAAAATAGCAAAACATTTCAGAGATTTTGAATTTCTCTGTCCAACTTTTATCACTCAAACTCTGTTGGATATATATATATATATATACCAATCAGCATTCAGGGCTCGAACCAGGTTTATATATATATATATACCAATCAGCATTCAGGGCTCGAACCAGGTTTATATATATATATATATATATATATATATATATATATATATAGCAATCAGCATTCAGGGCTCGAACCAGGTTTATATATATATATATATATATATATATATATAGCAATCAGCATTCAGGGCTCGAACCAGGTTTATATATATATATATATATATAGCAATCAGCATTCAGGGCTCGAACCAGGTTTCTATATATATATATATATATATATATAGTTATGCACATGCGCGAAGGGGATTTATTTACAATTATAAACCTGGTTCGAGCCCTGAATGCTGATTGGTTGAAGGCCGTGGTATATGAGACCATATACCAGGGGTATGACAAAAAATGACTTCTTACTGTTCTAATTACATTGGTAACCAGTTTATAATAGCGATAAGGCACCCCGGGGGGTTGTAGTATATGGCCAATATACCACGGCTAACGGCTGTATCCAGGCACTCCGTGTTGTGTCATGCATAAGAACAGCCCTTAGCAAAGTGCCTGGATCAATCAATCAAATGTATTTACAAAGCCTGTGGTATATTGGCCATATACCATACCCATGTGTGCCTTATTGCTTAATCATAGCAGTCAAGTGAGTTAAGTCGCCCTCCATTGATGGAAAATGATCTGGCGAGTTTAATAAGGGCAAATGATCTGGCGAGTTTAATAAGGGCAAATGATCTTTTCTCATGTCATAAGTCGCAAGAATTATTATTTTGAGGATAACCTCATTTTGCTTCTAACGCCGTTACGAGTTACAACGATATTCCTTCTATAATTGGCTCAATAATGTTATGGAAAAAGGCTTTGTCGTCTAAATTTGGCAACTCTCTTGCTGTGAACAAAAAAAATGGGGCTACTTTTCAAGCCTTTTGGGCGGGGTTTGAGCGGTCATTAGGTGAGAAATTTTAGCTAGACCTGGCAACCCTGGCAGGACCTCCTCCCCCAAAATAAGCTAAGTCACATTATACCTTCTCCCTAGCTCTCTGAGGTCTCTACTCCACCGGCTACGGGGTCTGAGCCTCCGAAGCCTCCCACCACTAGCTCTGACTAATTGAAAACACTAGTCATTGACAACTCCATTGCCCGCAATATGAGAATACAAAAATATCATACATTGTTTACCAGGGGGCAAGGCTACCAACGTAAAGGCTAATCTGAAGATGGTGTTGGCTGAGGCTAAAACTGGCGGTGTTGATGGTACAGGGATATTGTTATCCGCGTCAACGCCAACGCTGTTTGGATGAAACAGTCAGAGGTCACCAAGCGCCACATAACTTCAGAGTGTAACTTAGCTAGAAAGATGTGTTGGCATCAAGTCATTGTCTCTGGCCCCCTCCCATTTAGGGGGAGTGATGAGCTCTACAGCAGAGTCTCTGGCCCCCTCCCATTTAGGGGGAGTGATGAGCTCTACAGCAGAGTCTCTGGCCCCCTCCCATTTAGGGGGAGTGATGAGCTCTACAGCAGAGTCTCTGGCCCCCTCCCATTTAGGGGGAGTGATGAGCTCTACAGCAGAGTCTCTGGCCCCCTCCCATTTAGGGGGAGTGATGAGCTCTACAGCAGTCTCACAACTCCATCGCTGGGTGAAAACGTTTTTCTGATCCTCCCAAAAGATAGAATGTGTAGATTTACTGGCCCTGTTTCTGGGATTCCCCCACAAACAGGACCAAGTCTGGCCTGCTTAGGACTGACGAACTCCATCCAAGCTCGAGAGGCGTTCTCATCTTATTTATTAACATAGACAGGACTCTAACTCCTATAGTTCCACAATGAGGTAGGGTGCAGGCCAGGCAGCAGGCTGTTAGCCAGCCTGTCAGCTTAGTGGAGTCTACCACTAGCACAGTCAGTGTAGTCAGCTCAGCTATCCCCATTAACTTAACATTTTTTTTTTTTTTTTTATTTTAAATTTTTATTTCACCTTTATTTAACCAGGTAGGCAAGTTGAGAACAAGTTCTCATTTACAATTGCGACCATGGCGAACATGGCGGTGTTCACCTTAGAAATCTCACTGGAATAAAGACCTCCTCCATTTCCTGTCATTATTGAAAGAGATTGTGATAATAACTCACATTTCAAAATAGGACAAATGAATGTTTGATCCCTGACTTCTACTTAACGTTAGATCACTCACTGCCAAGGTAGTTATAGTCAGTCATAATCACTGACCATAACCTTGATGTGATTGGCCTGACTGAAACATGGCTTAAGCCTGATGAATTTACTGTGTTTAATGAGGCCTCTCCTCCTGGTTACACTAGTGATCATATCCCCTATGCAATCCCACAGTCGGAGGTGTAGCTAATATTTCTGAAAGAAAATTTCAATTGACAAAAAAAAGACTTTAATATTTTAAGCTTCTAGTCATGAAATCTATTTAGCATAATCAATCACTTTGAATTCCGATTGGATCTAGTAGTAAATATGAGATAATATTAACATTTTTGGTGACTTCAATTTTCACATGGAAAATTCCACAGACCCACTCCAAATGGCTTTCGGCGTCACCACTGACTCAGTGGGTTTTGTCCAACATGTCTCCGGACCTACGCATTAACACAGTCATAACGCTGGATCTAGTTTTGAGAGGTGGATGAAATATTGTCGATGTAAATGTTTTTCCTCATAATCCTGGAAAACCATCTTCTTATGTTTGCAATCGCAGCAACAAATAATCTGCTCAGACCCCAACCAGGGATTATCAAAAGCTGAGCTATAAATTCTCAGACAACACTAAGATTCCCGAGATGCCGTTCCAGACTTCCACCACCTACCCAAGGACATCGGAGTACAACAATCTGTTAATCACCTAACAGAGTATCTAAATTCAACCTTGCATAATACCCTAGATGCAGTCGCACTTCTAAAAACAAAAAAACATTTGTCAAAAGAAATACAGAAATCCTATACAGAAAATACCCGAGCACTGAAGCAAGCTTCCAAAAACTTGGACTGGAAATTGCGCTCCACCAAAATGGAAGTCTTCTGACTAGCTTGGAAAGACAGTTCCGTGCAATATCGAAGAGCCCTCACTGCTGCTCGATCAGCCTACTTTTCCAACCTGATGGAGGATAAAAACAATCCAACATGTATTTTTTGATACTGTCTCAAAGCTAACTAAAAAGCAGCATTCCCCAAGAGAGAATATTTTTTAATTCAGCAGTGATATATTCATGAACTTCTTCGACAGAAAGATCATCATCATTAGAATGCAAATTATGGACTCCTCTTTGAATTGAAATATTTCTCAAAAACTCAGTTGTTCTGAGTCTGCAATGGAGACGTTTTTTAATCCTGTATCTCTCGACACATTCACAAAAATAATCATGGCCTTTAAACCTTCCAGCTGCCTACTGGACCCTATTCCAACTAAACTACTGAAAGAGCTGCTTCCTGTGCTTGGCCCTCATATGTTGAACATAATAAATGGCTCCCTATCCTCTGGATGTGTACCAAACTCACTAAAAGTGGAAGTAATAAAAGCCTCTCCTCAAAAAGCCAAACCTTGACCCAGATCTTTTTTCAAACTATTGGCCTATATCGAATCTCCCATTCCTCTCAACATTTTTTGAAAAATCTGTTGCACAGCAACTCACTGCCTTCCTGAAGACAACTAATGTATACGAAACTCTCCAGTCTGGTTTTAGACCTCATCATAGTACTGAGACCACACTCGTGAAGGTGGTAAATTACCTTTTAATGGCATCAGACCAAGGATCTGGATCTGTCCTCGTGCTCCTAGACCTTAGTGCTGCTTTTGATACCATTGATCACCACATTCTTTTGGAGAGATTGGAAACCCAAATTGGTCTACACGGACAAGTTCTGGCCCGGTTTAGATCTTATCTGTCGGAAAGATATCAGTTTGTCTCTGTGAATGGTTTGTCTTCTGACAAAGTTCCGTTTTAGGAACACTATTGTCTTCACTATACATTCTACCTCTTTGTGATGTCATTCGGAAACACAATGACAACTTTTACAGCTATTCGGACGACACACATCTGTGCGTTTCGATGAAACATGGTGAAGCCCCAAAATTGCCTGCCCTGGAAGCCTGTGTTTCAGACATAAGGAAGTGGATGGTGGCAAATGTTTTACTTTTAAACTCGAGACAAAACAGAGATGTTAGTTCTAGGTTCCAAGAAACAAAGAGATCTGCTGTTTGATCTGACAATTAATCTTGATGGTTATGCAGTCGTTTCAAATAAAACTTTGAAGGACCTCAGCGTTACTCTGGACCCTGATCTATATTTTAACGAACATATCAATAATATTTCAAGGGCAGTTTTTTTCCATCTTCGTAACATTGCAAAAACCTGAAACATTTTGATGCAGAAAAGCTAATCAATGCTATTATCACTTTTAGATTAGACTACTACAATGCTATACTCTCTGGGCTACCTGGATAAAGCACTAAATAAACTTCAGTTGGTGCTAAATACGGCGGCTAGAATCTTGACAAGAACCAAAAGTTTTGACTCACTACACTGGCTACCAACATGTTTCAAGCAGACCACCATAGTCCCTGTGCCCAAGAACACTAAGGTAACCTGCCTAAATGACTACCAACCCGTATCACTCACATCTGTAGCCATGAAGTGCTTAGAAAGGCTGGTCGTGGCTAACATCAACACCATTATCCCATAAACCCTAGACCCACTCCAATTTGCATACCGCTCCAACAGATCCACAGATGATGCAATCTATATTGCACTCCACACTGCCCTTTCACACATGGACAAAAGGAACACCTATGTGAGAAATGCTATTCATTGACTACAGCTTAGCGTTCAACACCCTAGTGCCCTCAAAGCTTATAACTAAGCTAAGGACCCTGGGATGAAACACCTCCCTCTGCAACTGGATCCTGGACTTCCTGACAGGCCGCCCCCAGGTGGTAAGGGTAGGTAACAAAACATCTGCCACGCTGATCCTCAACATGGGGTCCCCTCTGGGGGGCATGCTCAGTCCCCTCCTGTCCTCCCTGTTCACTCATGAATGCACGGCCAGGTATGGCTAGACTCCAACACTATCATTAAGTTTGCCGATGACACAATAGTGGTAGGCCTGATCACCAACAACGACGAGACAGCATTAAATGAGGAGGTCAGAGACCTGGCCATGTGGTGCCAGGACAACAACCTCTCCCTCAACGGGATCAAGACTAAGGAGATGATTGTGGACTACAGGAAAAGGAGGACAGAGCACATCCCCATTTTTATCGACAGGACTGTAGTGGAGCAGGTTGAGAGCTTCAAGTTCCTTGGTGTCCACATCACCAACAAACTAACATAGTCCAAGCACACAAAGACAGTCGTGAAGAGGGCACAACAAAACCTATTCCTCCTCAGGAGACTGAAAAGATTTGGCATGGGTCCTCAGATCCTCAAAAGGTTCTACAACTGCACCAAGGCACTACAGAGGGTAGTGCGAACGGCCCAGTACATTACTGGGGCCAAGCTTCCTGTTGTCTTGGACCTCTATACCAGGCGGTGTCAGAGGAAGGCCCTAAAAATTGTCAAAGACTCCAGCCACCCTAGTCATAGACTGTTCTCTCTGCTACCGCACGGCAAGCTGTACCAGAGTGCCACGTCCAGGTCCAAGAGGCTTCTAAGCAGCTTCTACCCACAAGCCATAAGACTCCTGAACATCTAATCAAATGACTACCCAGACTATTTGCATTGCCCCCCCCTCCCCCTTTACGCTGCTGCTACTCTCTGTTATTATCCATGCAAAAGTTACTTTAATATCGCTACCTACATGTACATTGGTGCAAAAAAGTATTTAGTCAGCCACCAATTGTGCAAGTTCTCCCACTTAAAAAGATGATAGAGGCCTGTAATTATCATCATAGGTACACTTCAACTATGACAGACAAAATGAGAAAAAAAATCCAGAAAATCACATTGTAGGATTTTTTATGAATTTATTTGCAAATTATGGTGGAAAATAAGTATTTGGTCACCTACAAACAAGCAAGATTTATGGCTCTCACAGACCTGTAAGAGGCTCCTCTTAAAGAACGAACAATGCCTTTTCCAGCATGATGGAGCACCTTGCCATAAGGCAAAAGTGATAACTAAGTGGCTCGGGGAACAAAACATCGATATTTTGGGTCCATATGGCCAGGAAACTCCCCAGACCTTAATCCCATTGAGAACTTGTGGTCAATCCTCAAGAGGCGGTGGACAAACAAAAACCCACAAATTCTGACAAACTCCAAGCATTGATTATGCAAGAATGGACTGCCATCAGTCAGGATGTGTCCCAGAAGTTAATTTACAGCATGCCAGGGTGGATTGCAGAGGTCTTGAAAAAGAAGGGTCAACACTGCAAATATTGACTCTTTGCATCAACTTCATGTAATTGTCAATAAAAGCCTTTGACACTTATGAAATACTTGTAATTATACTTCAGTATTTCATAGTAACATCTGACAAAAATATCTAAAGACACTGAAGCAGCAAACTTTGTGAAAATTAATATTTGTGTCATTCTCATAACTTTTGGCCACGACTGTATATAGCCTCGCTATTGTTATTGTACTACTGCTGTTTAATTATTTGTTACTTTTATTTCAAATTTTGTACTTAACACTTGTTTTTTTCTTAAAACTCTTTTAAGCATTGTTGGTTAAGGGCTTGTAAAAGTAAGCATTTCATGGTATTCAGAGCATGTGACAAAATACAATTTGATTTGATTGAATCAAGCCCTAATCAATCCACATCGCAGACGTTCAGCTCTACGGCGTGTTGGAAATGTAAAGGCAGTGTTCCCGCTTTAGCGGAGACTGCAGTCAAGGTAAACGCTGCTTATGTCGGAAAACTACCTTTACATTTATATCATGGAATCTGTAATGCTTCAGCTTGAATAGGGGCGGCAAGTAGCCTAGTGGTTAGAGCGTTGGACAAGTAACCGAAAGGCTGCAAGATCGAATCCCCACCAGCTGACAAGGTAAAAATCTGTCGCTCTCCCCCTGAACAAGGCAGTTAACCCACTGTTTCTAGGCCGTCATTGAAAATAAGAATTTATTCTTAACTGACCTGCCTAGTTGCCTAGTTAAATAAAGGTAAAAACATAATAAATAAATAATAATAAATAGAGTCATTCGTCTGTGTCAGGGAAACCTGGCCCAATACTTTCACAGCAAAAAATTGCAGTTGCTTTGATATTAGCAGCAACAGAAATGGAATTCAAATTCAATCATTTAGAATGTGTAGAATCCTTTAGAATATGTATTGACAAGCTCACCTTGTTCTATGTACTGACAAGCTCACCTTGCTCTACGTATTGACAAGCTCACCTTGCTCTACGTATTGACAAGCTCACCTTCCTCTACGTATTGACAAGCTCACCTTGCTCAACGTATTGACAAGCTCACCTTGCTCTACGTATTGACAAGCTCACCTTGCTCTACGTATTGACAAGCTCACCTTGCTCTACGTATTGACAAGCTGACCTTGCTCTACGTATTGACAAGCTCACCTTGCTCTACGTATTGACAAGCTGACCTTGCTCTACGTATTGACAAGCTCACCTTGCTCTACGTATTGACAAGCTCACCTTGCTCAACGTATTGACAAGCTCACCTTGCTCTACGTATTGACAAGCTCACCTTGTTCTATGTATTGACAAGCTCACCTTGCTCTACGTATTGACAAGCTCACCTTGCTCTACGTATTGACAAGCTCACCTTGCTCAATGTATTGACAAGCTCACCTTGCTCTACGTATTGACAAGCTCACCTTGCTCTACGTATTGACAAGCTCACCTTGCTCTACGTATTGACAAGCTCACCTTGCTCTACGTATTGAGAAGCTCACCTTGCTCTACGTATTGAGAAGCTCACCTTGCTCTACGTATTGACAAGCTCACCTTGCTCTACGTATTGACAAGCTCACCTTGCTCTACGTATTGACAAGCTCACCTTGCTCTACGTATTGACAAGCTCACCTTGCTCTACGTATTGACAAGCTCACCTTGCTCTACGTATTGACAAGCTCACCTTGCTCTACGTATTGACAAGCTCACCTTGCTCTACGTATTGACAAGCTCACCTTGCTCTATGTATTGACAAGCTCACCTTGCTCTACGTATTGACAAGCTCACCTTGCTCTACGTATTGAGAAGCTCACCTTGCTCTACATATTGAGAAGCTCACCTTGCTCTACGTATTGACAAGCTCACCTTGCTCTCACAGTTCTGGAACATCTCCATGGCCTCCTCCACCTGAGCCTCTTCGTAGCCCAGCGCACACAGACGGTCACTGGCAACCAGGTAACTCAGGATCTGTGAAGGAAAACAGGACCTTAGAGGTGAATATGACAGAAGGGGTGAACAAGTACAATATAAAAACGTGGTCTTCTTAAATCTATCTCTGGGTTAAATGCAATAGGTAGGCAGGTGGCACCGCAATAGGGCAATAGGTAGGTAGGTAGGTGGCACCGCAATAGGGCAATAGGTAGGTGGCACCGCAATAGGGCAATAGGTAGGTGGCACCGCAATAGGGCAATAGGTAGGTGGCACCGCAATAGGGCAATAGGTAGGTGGCACCGCAATAGGGCAATAGGTAGGTAGGTGGCACCGCAGTAGGGCAATAGGCAGGTGGCACCGCAATAGGGCAATAGGCAGGTGGCACCGCAATAGGGCAATAGGTAGGTGGCACCGCAATAGGGCAATAGGTAGGTGGCACCGCAATAGGGCAATAGGTAGGTAGGTGGCACCGCAATAGGGCAATAGGTAGGTGGCACCGCAATAGGGCAATAGGTAGGTGGCACCGCAATAGGGCAATAGGTAGGTGGCACCGCAATAGGGCAATAGGTAGGTAGGTAGGTAGGTGGCACCGCAATAGGGCAATAGGTAGGTGGCACCGCAATAGGGCAATAGGTATGTGGCACCGCAATAGGGCAATAGGTAGGTGGCACCGCAATAGGGCAATAGGTAGGTAGGTGGCACCGCAATAGGGCAATAGGTAGGTAGGTGGCACCGCAGTATGGCAATAGGCAGGTGGCACCGCAGTAGGGCAATAGGCAGGTGGCGCCGCAATAGGGCAATAGGCAGGTGGCACCGCAATAGGGCAATAGGTAGGTGGCACCGCAGTAGGGCAATAGGTAGGTGGCACCGCAATAGGGCAATAGGTAGGTGGCACCGCAGTAGGGCAATAGGTAGGTGGCACCGCAATAGGGCAATAGGTAGGTAGGTAGGTAGGTGGCACCGCAGTAGGGCAATAGGGCAATAGGTAGGTAGGTAGGTAGGTGGCACCGCAATAGGGCAATAGGCAGGTGGCACCGCAATAAGGCAATAGGCAGGTGGCACCGCAATAGGGCAATAGGTAGGTGGCACCGCAATAGGGCAATAGGTAGGTAGCACCGCAATAGGGCAATAGGTAGGTGGCACCGCAATAGGGCAATAGGTAGGTGGCACCGCAACAGGTAGTTAGGTAGGCAGCACCGCAATAGGGCAATAGGTAGGTAGGTAGGTAGGTAGGTAGGTAGGTAGGTAGGTAGGTAGGTAGGTAGGTAGGTAGGTAGGTAGTTAGCACCACAGTAGGGCAATAGGTAGGTAGGTGGGTAGGTAGGTGGGTGGGTAAGTGGGTAGGTAGATGGGTGGGTGGCACCGCAATAGGGCAATAGGTAGGTAGGTGGGTAGGTAAGTAGGTGGGTGGATGGGTAGGTGGGTGTGTGGATGGGTAGGTGGGTGGGTAGGCAGGTAGGTGGATGGGTAGGTGGCACCGCAATAGGTAGGTAGGTAGGTAGGTGGGTGGGTAGGTAGGTGGGTAGGCAGGTAGGTAGGTAGGTAGGTGGATGGGTAGGTGGCACCGCAATAGGTAGGTAGGTAGGTAGGTAGGTAGGTAGGTGGGTGGGTGGGTGGGTAGGTAGGTAGGTAGGTAGGTAGGTAGGTAGGTAGGTAGGTAGGTAGGTGGCACCGCAATAGGGCAGTAGGTAGGTAGGTAGGTAGGTAGGTAGGACCGCAATAGGGCAATAGGTAGGTAGGTAGGTGGGTAGGTGGGTGGGTGGGTGGATAGGCAGGTAGGTAGGTAGGTAGGTAGGTAGGTAGGTGGGTGGGTAGGTAGGTGGGTGGGTAGGTAGGTAGGTAGGTAGGTAGGTAGGTAGGTAGGTAGGTGGGTGGGTGGGTGGGTAGGTAGGTGGGTGGGTAGGTAGGTAGGTAGGTAGGTGGCACCGCAATAGGGCAGTAGGTAGGTAGGCAGGTTGGTAGGACCGCAATAGGGCAATAGGTAGGTAGGTAGGTAGGTAGGACCGCAATAGGGCAATAGGTAGGTAGGTGGGTGGGTGGGTGGGTGGGTAGGTAGGTAGGTAGGTAGGTGGCACCGCCAAGATTTTTCCTGTCAGCCCTGGAATTCAACCATCTGATTACTCTCTGACCTCAAGACTGACCCCCCCCCTCCTCCCTCCAAGACCACTAGGGTTGTTGTCATGTCACAGCATGGGTAAGTAAAACTACCTGTTGTGGGTTGCGGTGGCCAGTCTTCTGCAAAGCCAGGATGGCAGTGTGTAGAGGGTAGCCCTGCTCAGTGATGGCCTCCAGTAGCTCTCTCTCTTCCTGACTTAGGGCCGTCAGCAACTCTGCAGATGAGTCACAGCCAATGCCGTGTGAGCTACGCGGACGCAGAGTCTAAAAGGAAGAAGAGTGACAGGCTAGAGTAAGGTTAAGTAGCCTGGGTGGGGTTTTAGTTTACTTCCTGAATTGACCAACAAACAAACAAAAACACTCACACTTGTCTTTCCATAATAGCACCGACTGATGTTAACTATTTTATTAAGGGAAAAAGTACTTACTATAAGTGTGATATGTTACATGTATGTTGATAACCATCTGGATAAGAACGTCTGCCAAAATGTCAAATGTAGCCCAAGGTGTAATTGAAATGGAATTGGAATGGAATCCTATCCCCTAATACAACCGTATAAGGTGTCTGTGTCTGTCCAGTCTATCACAGAGCAGAGGGATGTCATGTTTTGACCTAACAACAACACTAGCCACACAGACCTGGGAATAGGCTATACTTACAGTCTGCCTGTTGTTCTTGATTTCAGGGCCAGCTGAAGCGGGTCGTTGTGGCTGCTGTGGGGTCACAGAGTTTTTCCTTCCCGTTGACCACAAAGAACGCTGCCTCTTTCTGCTATAGTGCCTCTGATCGCCATGGCACTGGGGATTGCTAGCCTGACCATGGCACTGGGGACTGCTAGCCTGACCATGGCACTGGGGACTGCTGGCCTGACCATGGCACTGAGGGCTACCGGCCCGCACAAAAGACTCTTCCAGGCCAGGGGACGATGCCACCTGCTGCTGGCTTCTGAAATCCTTCCTGCAGGGCCTCTGATCGCCATGGCACTGGGGACTGCTGTCCTGACCATGGCAAAGTGGGCTGATGGTACGCCCCTGCTCCTGTTTGAGCCCGGTGAATGACCCTTGCCTCCTGCAGTCCAGGACGGAGGAAGAGTTGGCCCTCCTGTTGCGACCCTGGTAGCCTCGACCTCCAGTGCAAGGCTGGTTAGAGTGGTGATGAGCCGAGGAAGAGCCTGAAGATCCAAGATGGTGGTCTTTGACTCTGGATAATGGGTGTTTTGGTGCAGAGCTTTGCGACCGTGGTCGTTCACCACCAGTGGAAGGCTGGTTAGAGTGGTGATGAGCCGAGGAAGATCCTGAAGATCCGACATGGTGGTCTTTGACTCTGGATAATGGGTGTTTTGGTGCAGAGCTTTGCGACGGAGGCCGTTCACCACCGTGATAGGCTCCACGGTGTGTCTTTGAGTCTGAGGCGTTATCTTCAGTGGAGGAGCCCTCGTCGTCTTCTGAGTAGCCAGCTTCGTCTTCCGAGTCGGAGACCATTAACTTGATTTTTCGGTGGCTATGCTGGCAGCGGTGGTGGGGGTGGGGTTGAGGGTGGTGGTTAAGGTGACGTGTGTCCACAGAGCTTAGGCTGTGGCTCCTTGGTCGGAGAGCAGAGCCCCGCAGATCACTGTTCCACCTTAAATAAAATAAAACTTTATTTACAGTGCATTTAAAACTACAACACACTTTACAGTAAAACGATAGAAATTAAGACAGCACAAACAAATCTGGGACCCAGGCTAAATTCGTGTGATTAAACTTTTAATTATTTTAGACAATAAAAGAGATAAACGAAGAACACAAAAACACCTGCTGGCCGAGCGCCTCTCCTGGGGACTGGAAAACATGAGCCAGTACGGAGGACAGGATGGGGGCGGGGCATCCCAGGGTCGGCAGCATCCTCCATGGAGCGCAGACATCACCCAGTTCTCTAAGGTGAACTCATACTGAAGAAGAACACTTTTTTTTGGTCCATTGTTGTCAGTTTAAGTGTCTTGCTCAAAAGGTACAATGGCAGGAAATTTTAAAATAGGCTACCTAGAATCCCACCAAATATGTTTTTGATGGACTCGGCAATCGAACCCTGCGCTTCAGTTGCTGGCCCAACTATAATATTTTTTATTGATTTATTTTTATTTATTTAACTAGGCAACTCAGGTAAGAACAAATTCTTATTCACAATGACAGCCTACCTCGGCAAAACCCTAACCCGAACGACACTGGGCAAATTGTGAGCCACCTTATGGGATTCCCAATTTCGGCCGGTTGTGATACAGCCTGAAATCAAACCAGGGTCTTTAATGACGCCTCTAGCACTGAGATGCAGTGCCTTAGACCGCTGCGCCATTGGGGAGCCCCAAGCCCCAATATCTAGGGTACCTGCCAGCATTATCACAAAACAATATCACATAGCCTACCAAAGCCATGTAACTAACCTCAGTGTCTTGTAGTATTTGGAGGTGGTCTGGTATGGTGAACTCTGGGGCCGTAACCAGCTCTATCTCTCCTCCCAGGGGCCCCAGCTCCTGTAGTGGCCCCAGAGGGCTCTTAAAGGGAACCTCCTCTAGAGTGGTCATCCTGTCTGTATACCCAGAACAAGAAAACCCACACACCCATACATTTACATAGAAAACTCAGGGAACAACATGAAGGCACACACGCACGTACATTTAAATAAACAACACACACACATTTAAATATACAACACACAAACACACATTTAAATAAAACAACACAGTCACAGGCACGCACGCACACAAAGATGCACGCGCACTCACACACACACAGCATAGGGCAAAGCTAGAGTAGTACTCAATTCCTTGGTGAAATTAATTGAAATAGCAAATTCTGTCAGGTGAATGTTATGATGCCAGTGAAGGCAGCAATCAATAGTAATAGATGGCAGTTATCTTAAATTATTGATCACACACACATTCTTTTGCATTTTTCACAGGCAGTACTCACTCACCTCCCCTTTGGAAAAGTGTTGTCTCGCCAGTCCACCGTGTGTGTGTAAAGTGTTGACAGGACAGGTGTACGCTGAATGACTTATATCTGGATAAATAGCCTAAGTATCAACACACGAGCTAATTCTCTTGATCACTTATAAGCCCCTGTCCTGTCTGACATCATCGGATGTGCCGTTGTTGACACCCTCATTACTGAGAACTACCCTTGGATGGAGTGGAAACCACGAAGGGAAATGAGGATACCTGGTCAGTTGTAAACCTGAACATATTCAACTGAAATGTGTCTTCCACATTTAACCCAACCCCTCGGAATCAGAGAGGAGGGGGGGCTACCTGGGGGGGCTAGCTACCTTTAATGATGTACAGTGCATTCGGAAAGTATTCAGACTCCTTCCCTTTTTACACATTTTGTTACATTACAGCCTTATTCTAAAATGGGTTAAATTGTTTTTCCCCCTCATCAATCTACACACAATACCCCATTATGACATCACAATACCCCATAATGACATCACAATACCCCATAATGACATCACAATACCCCATTATGACAAAGCAAAAACAGGTTTAGATTTTTTTTAATTGCTAATTTCTAAAAAAAAATATATATATATATAATCATATTTCCATAAGTATTCAGATCGTTTTGGGATGGAACCCAGGATGTATATATCTATGATGGTTTATTTTCCAGGGAGGGGTGTCATGACGTTGGCCCTGGGGGGGGGGGGGGTATACAGGATCTCTTTAACTATTCTTATTTAACCAGCCTGGTAACAGTATGTGTGCATTATGTGACCATTTGAGAGATGTATCAACATTTCCTGGAATTCAACAGTTTAAAAAGGGATTTTGAATTCCTTCTCAGTAAAACACCATTTTCACACGATAGCCGTTTCCCTGTAATCCCCACTTAACATGTTGTTTAGTCTAGAACTAAAAGGCAAGTCTGGGAAACCAACCCCATCGATTTACCCAACCTCCAGTTCTTGGCAATGTCTTCCTGGAAAGTAACAGGGAGTCCGAGGGAAGGAGAGGATTAGAGAAATGCTGATGTGTTGAGAAACAGGAACATGTTGTACAACACACTTTCAACACAGAGATTACACATGAGCTGCTTATGAGCTACATGGCCAGTTCTGCTCTCTAACGTGGCGGTAAACAATGGTAGTCATGGTGCCCTTCAGTGGTGCCATAGCGATGGTAGTCATGGGGCCCCTCAGGGGTGCCATAGCGATGGTAGTCATGGGGCCCCTCAGGGGTGCCATAGCGATGGTAGTCATGTTGCCCCTCAGTGGTGCCATAGCGATGGTAGTCATGGTACTACATGGCCAGTTCTGCTCTCTAACGTGGCGGTAAACAATGGTAGTCATGGTGCCCCTCAGTGGTGCCATAGCGATGGTAGTCATGGGGCCCCTCAGGGGTGCCATAGCGATGGTAGTCATGGTGCCCCTCAGTGGTGCCATAGCGATGGTAGTCATGGTACTACATGGCCAGTTCTGCTCTCTAACATGGAGGTAAACGATGGTAGTCATGGTGCCATAGCAATGGTAGTCATGGTGCCCCTCAGTGGTATCGCATTGCAAAATGGAGTTTGAACAAAACAACGCAAAGAAGCTTTGACACAATCTACATTGAGAGTG
This sequence comes from Oncorhynchus clarkii lewisi, assembly GCF_045791955.1. Taxonomy (NCBI): domain Eukaryota; kingdom Metazoa; phylum Chordata; class Actinopteri; order Salmoniformes; family Salmonidae; genus Oncorhynchus; species Oncorhynchus clarkii. The sequence continues at coordinate 22,975 of NW_027259632.1, forward strand.
TTATAAACATGTAAGACAACAAATCATTCTGTACAGAGATATACATTTTATTTATAATATTTAAACAATCACATCAATAAATTGAGATTTTTACATGTTATTATGATTGCCCGTTGAGAAGAGAAGCATAAAAGGAACTGAAAAGGAACACAAACAATTGTATTATTATTATGGTGATTGTATTATAATAGCACATACCAGCATTACACGACAGAGAACAGCCATGGTTCAGTGTGGAGAGAAATAGTTAAAAAGGCTTAATTGCAGAAGAAGTGCCTAGTGATTGAGGGACCATTTTAGTAACACGACATACTGGAGCATTACTACAGGTGAGGTGGCGGGGGTGGCGGGTGTGAAGCTTGACCCAGACAGAGCAAAGTAAAACATTCAGAAAGAATATCAGAGTAAGAATCTAGGATCAGTTTATCCTTTTTAGATCAGAATGAATACTATTACATGGACCGGGAGCACCTGATCCTAGGTCAGCAACTCTGAAACCTTTTTGAATATCAAGCCCTTGCCTCGCTAGATAACGATCTAACAGTAGGTAACCCTGTGAGGTTAAAGAGAGCTGAAAAGGTACACTCCCTAGAGAGCGGGTTTCTAGAAGGGGGAGGGTACAACACTGCAGAAATAAACATTCTCAACGTAAAAAAAGAAAGAGTCACTAGTCACTAAAAAGTCAAACGGTCAGCGTCTGAAAAAGCTTGCCTATTCCTTATATAGTGCCCTATTTTTAACCAGAGGTCCTGGTCGAATAGGGTGCCATTTTGAACGCATCTCCACTCTGTTTAGTGTGCTGGAGTAGGGTGTAGTACGCTGTTATGATGTTTCCCCTAACGACAGGTGTGTTGCTGTGATACAAACGGATTCTAAACTGAAGCTTTAATACCGACAATTTACAGGCCAGTTATGTTCATTATAAATTCCGTTAAAATAGCGGATAGGACGAAATACGGAGTTAAATTACTGACAGAAAACTTTTGGCACCAATTTAACTCCATAGGAAAAAAAACATCACAATGATGACGTGCTCATTATGGAATATCATACATCTAGAGAGCTGGGTTCAAATACTACTTGAAATCATATCAAATACTTTAGCTGGGCTCAATTGAACTTCACTGTTGCAATGGAACTAACAGCATATTACCAAAAGTACAAATCTCACCCACCTGGTACTCTTAAGCAGGCCAGAGAAAACACTCCAAAGTATGTATGTATGCATGCATGCATGTATGTATGTATGTATGCATGTATGTATGTATGTATGTATGCATGTATGTATGTATGTATGCATGCATGTATGTATGTATGTATGCATGCATGCATGTATGTATGTATGAATGTGAACAATTTCAAATAGTATTTGAACCCCGGTCTGCTGGTGACAGTCAGGGCATTAGTTGTATATTGTTATGTAACATTGACGATAACCATATCTACATGTACATACTAACTCAAATCAGCCTGATTAACCGGTGTCTGTATGTAGCCTCGCTACTTTTATAGTCTCGCAACTTACTGTATATAGCCTCACTACTGTATATAGCCTGTCTTTTTACTGTTGTTTTATTTCTTTACTTACCTATTGTTCACCTAACACCTTTTTTTGCACTATTGGTTAGAGCCTGTAAGTAAGCATTTCACTGTGAGGTCTACTACACCTGTTGGTTAGAGCCTGTAAGTAAGCATTTCACTGTGAGGTCTACTACACCTGTTGGTTAGAGCCTGTAAGTAAGCATTTCACTGTATTGTGTTGTATTCAGCGCACGTGACAAATAAACTTTGATTTGATAGTAAAACAGAACATTCCTAGCCCTGGTTAAGTCTTCAAGTGTAAAATATGATCCCAGTCATGTTAAATTTGTTTCCATTGTCATTTCAATCTGTCATCGCCACAACACAAGAGGAGAGAGAGAACAGACAAATTACACTGCCTACCCCAACCATTTTTAAATATATACACTATAGCAGGTCCATTTTCATTTTCTAACAACTTAAATAATTAGCCTACTGTCCAATTCACAGGACCAAAAAAAAAAAGAAGGTACTTCTAGAGCTCAAATCCGTGTTGTTCATTATGAAAACACTTCCTCAGAGAAAGGGTTTTATGGTGTGGTTTTAGTAGTGGTCTACAGAGCCTGACGGAGGTCTGCTTAGATGGCTCAGGGGCTGGAATTCCAGGAACCTACAGTTGGCTTCCAAATGTTCTAGAAGGTGTTCTAAATGATTGTAGATGTGACAGTTGTTGAAATGAATGACTGGACAGGGGGAGGGAGATCCGATCAGTTGTTAGCTGCCGCATCCACCTGTCTGGGCCAGTTCTCCTCTTCAATACCAGAGTCGTAGTCCTCCTCTGCTGGAGCCCTGGAAATATATTTACATCACATTTGAGTCATTTAGGAGATTCTCTGCGCATAACTAAAACTGAGAGCGAGGTAGGGTTAGTTATGCAGAGAGAGAAAGAGGGTCAGTATTAGTGGCAGGGTCAGTATTAGTGGCAGGGTCAGTTATGCAGAGAGAGAGAGAGAGGGTCAGTATTAGTGGCAGGGTCAGTATTAGTGGCAGGGTCAGTATTAGTGGCAGGGTCAAGATTAGTGGCAGGGTCAAGATTAGTGGCAGGGTCAAGATTAGTGGCAGGGTCAGTTATGCAGAGAGAGAGGGGGTCAGTATTAGTAGGAGGGTCAGTATTAGTGGCAGGGTCAGGATTAGTGGCAGGGTCAGTTATGCAGAGAGAGAGAGAGAGGGTCAGTATTAGTAGGAGGGTCAGTATTAGTGGCAGGGTCAGGATTAGTGGCAGGGTCAGTTATGCAGAGAGAGAGAGAGGGTCAGTATTAGTAGGAGGGTCAGTATTAGTGGCAGGGTCAGGATTAGTGGCAGGGTCAGGATTATGGTCAGGATTAGTGGCAGGGTCAGTATTAGTGGCAGGGTCAGGATTAGTGGCAGGGTCAGGATTATGGTCAGGATTAGTGGCAGGTTCAGGATTATGGTCAGGATTAGTGGCAGGGTCAGGATTAGTGGCAGGGTCAGGATTAGTGGCAAGGTCAAGATTATGGTCAGGATTAGTGGCAGGGTCAGGATTAGTGGCAGGGTCAGGATTAGTGGCAGGGTCAGGATTAGTGGCAGGGTCAGGATTAGTGGCAGGGTCAGGATTAGTGGCAAGGTCAGGATTAGTGGCAAGGTCAAGATTATGGTCAGGATTAGTGGCAGGGTCAGGATTAGTGGCAGGGTCAGGATTAGTGGCAGGGTCAGGATTAGTGGCAGGGTCAGGATTATGGTCAGGATTAGTGGCAGGGTCAGGATTATGGTCAGGATTAGTGGCAGGGTCAGTATTAGTGGCAGGGTCAGGATTATGGTCAGGATTAGTGGCAGGGTCAGGATAAGTGGCAGGGTCAGGATTATGGTCAGGATTAGTGGCAGGGTCAGGATTAGTGGCAGGGTCAGGATTAGTGGCAGGGTTAGTTATTTGGTCCTGTGTGGCTCAGTTGGTAGAGCATGGTGCTTGCAACGCCAGGGTTGTGGGTTTGATTCCCACAGGGGGGACCAGTATGAAAATGTATGAACTCACTACTGTGAGTCGCTCTGGATAAGTGTTAGTTAGTGGTAGGGGAGCCGAGGTAGGGTTTAATGAGATGCGTTTTCACTTAGGAGCTTCAGGCCAGGGTTCTGTTCTTAATATACCTCTGACATGATGAAACCAACAGGTAGGACCATAACACGGGAACTTCAGGTCAGGGTTCTGTTCTTAATATACCTCTGACATGATGAAACCAACAGGTAGGAACATAACACGGGAACTTCAGGTCAGGGTTCTGT
>NW_027259633.1:0-7500 GCF_045791955.1 Oncorhynchus clarkii lewisi
TCAGTAGAACGTCTTGACTGTAATTCATTGCTGCATGTTTGGTATTTTGATTGATATGTTGGCTTGGATGTTTTATTGATATGCAATTTTGTTGACTACAAAACGTGTTATGCCCCTGACAAAAAGTGGAATATTTCATAACAACGTGAACAACGTTATAATGAAATATTATTTAAACTTACAAGTCAAAGGAAAATAATATATGTCATGCACTCACAGAAACTATAGGCCAGTAGGCCTAGTTACAGAATACCTGTGGCCGCGACCAATTTACTACAGTCATTTAATATGCCACCAACACAGAGGGAATGTTCGTTTGTACAGACGTTATGTACGCCGATGCCTAACACCTTATATATAGACTATCTGGGTATCAGTTGTAAGCCTATAAACGTGTTGGCAATCAGAACGCTGTTTTTATAGTCGATGAACAAAACATTTTTAACACATGGCGTTTATGTAGGCCCTGGGTCTGTCTTGTGAAAATGTTACACTATTTCATCAGGCTATACAGCATAGAATATGCCTATACCCTATACATGTGAATTAAGTATATTATAGTTTGTGTGTGTGTGGTGTGTGTGTCTCTCTCTCTGTGTGTGTGTGTGTGTGTGTGTGTGTGTGTGTGTGTGTGTGTGTGTGTGTGTGTGTGTGTGTGTGTGTGTGTGTGTGGTGAGAATCCATGAGATACATTCTCTCGATTACACTAATTTACTAATTGCTCGCGCATCTTTTTTCCTCAACAAGATTAGATTTTTTTTTTATCTGACTCGGGTTAGTTAACAGGAAGTAAGTGAAACTAACATTACATTTACGACACTCATTTGATTGCTATAGTCTTGATATAGGATTGGATTTGAATTATGTTAGTCATTTCATCTTAAATACTGCATGAGTTTTAAGCATATATATTGCACGTCGAGGAGGACATTATAACACGGTGTCAAACGATATCAATCTTTGTTCTGTTTAAATACCAGAACATTCAGGTTAAGCGTTTGACTGTAGTCTACATGATGTGTCAGAATTATCTCTTAAAAGTTCACAATTGAGAGGAGACAGATTGCACCCCGATATTGTGATCGATTGGCCAATGTCAATCGTTGCCCTTCCAGATATGTTCAAAAGGGAGGAGCTGAATTTTGATTAGCATGAAAGCGGTCCATGTGCAACGTTACAAAGGCCAATGACTGATGTTGCCTGGATATACAGTATAATAGCTTCTGATCCTTCCTCCTTTATATCGTAATAGCATCTGATCCTTCCTCCTTTATATCGTAATAGCATCTGATACCTCCTCTCTCGCACCCTGTCAAACGAAGTCTCCGTTACCTCCCTCTCTCGTATCATCTATAGCATAACCAACGGTCCGATATGTGGTTACCTTGCTGCTTCCACTATTCGTTGAGCCCATCTATGGCTCCGGTAGTAAAGGCAAAGTAAAAACATTCTAACTTCATATCCTCTGCAAAGCAAGGAATCAATGAACAAACGTGGAATCTTGAGTTGTGCTGCCTGTCGTCCATCCCCTCGAGCGCATTATGGGCGGTTCAATCTAGGAGCTCCGACAGTGAGGTCTCTCTCTCTCTCTCTCTCTCTCTCCACCCCCTTCACACACAAACAAACACGCAAGCAAGCACACAGAGCGTATTTCCTGTATCTGCCGTATCTATCGTCCTCTCGCTTGCGCTCTGTCAAGCTGCTTTGCTATCACACTCAAGTAGAGCGCGGAGAAGAACCATCGAGCTCCGAGTGACGGATATCCGACTTCTGCTCCCCGAAACATCCCCCAGTCCAGCCCTGGATTCAACACTTATCATCAATGGACAGAGCTTTCTACCCAACCAGGCGAGGTACAGACACCACGTAAACAGTGAGTACAACCTGTTCACATACACTTTTTTATTATGAGCCTCGTCTTTTCAGCCAGCTTGAGACTACTTTACCAACATTACAAATACAAATAAAAGTCTTAGGTGTCAGTTTATAACAGTGATAATAACAACAATGGTCCAAGGCCAAATTCTAATAGTAATAGTAATATTTTAAAGGATAAAAATGCTATGAATTAATGATCGTTAATATTAGGCCCAATACAATGTACATTTAATGAATGTATCAACAATGTTCTGGTCGTGCGTCTAGCCTGAATAATTGTCTATGAAAAATAATAGCCTAAATGGGTGAAGAATAAAAATAATGAGCAAGGTGTCAATGTTTTGGCGATAATTTAGCGTAAATAATGCTCTATCATTAGGTTACCATATAATAACTATTATTAGCTATGATAATAATATTTGGGTTGGATTATATTATCTCATATTTAGATGTTTCATGTAACCTAACACTTTTACATTTTAGATAAAAATAAATGTCGATTATACATTCCACATTAACAATAAAGTGTATCAATAGCTTTACTACTGACAATTATTATAATTATAATCATTACTATACTTTTATAATTCTACTTGAGGAGTGTGCACGTTCTGATTAAATCATTACGCAAAACAAAAGGCGAGCTCACTGTGTTCACTGCGAAATACACTTAGCACGGGTTAGTATCAGGTAGAGCCTGTATCAATTTGCAATTTTCCATGCGAATTCATTTAGGACAATTTATCACATTGCGTAGCTAGCTATCCAACATGCATTATCTTAGAGAAATTAGTTTCGTTTTGGAGTTTGAAAATGTAGTGCTACTGACTTATTACTCTTCTTTTAGAGTTTTATTTCAACTTTTAATTTATACAAGTAAAAGGCGTAGTGTCCCGAGTCAAACCGTTGGCTATAGGTCTAGCCTATAGACCTACTTTTTGATTGAGACGTTGACGTTTCAATACTTTTCCATGTGTATATTCTCAACTGCATTTAAATGTTTTATCGGAAACACGTCACGGGTCAAATTCAGGAATTTTAGCGCGTTTGAATGTTCATATGTTGAAGACAAACGAATGAGCAACCGGACTGAGCAAGCTGTCTTGCACCATAAGGTGAATAAATAATCACCCTACCCTGCATAAATGTCTACAACCTTTCATTTAAAAAAATGTCAGCTAAAATGTAACATTTATAAGCTGGCCTAATGAGTGGACAGGGCAAAAAAAAATTCTCAAACGTTTTTACAGCGAGAGAAAGAGCAGCGTTGCTCTCAGCAAGACGAAGCCTTTTGTCCCCAAAAATGTCAACAGCAGTAATTTAGTGGTTCTATCAAAATGCCGGTTTCATTTGGATAAACTTGGTTTCACTGCAGTATGCCAAGTGGAGAGAAAAAAGTTGTTCCCACAGCTTTCTGTCCATTTCTCTCTCCCAAAATAAAAAACTTCAGGTCTTGACTATTTAAAAAAATGACTGAATGAAATGCCCCCTTACCATTTTCCTATTTTAACGTTGTTTGATCCTATGTAATACAGTACATGCAAAAGCTAGGCCTCTTACCATGGGCGTGTCTCCCTCATTAAGCATACAGTTAAATGGTTAATTCAAGTAAAATCCTATTTTTATTCATCACATGCTTCATAAACAATAGGTGTAAACTAACAGTGAAATGCTTACTTAAGGCCCTTCCCAACAATGCAGAGAACAAAAAAATAGACAAATAATAGAAAAGTGAAAGATGTAATAAGACTGCAAGTAATAATAAATTCACAATGTGTAATGATAACTTCAGTGCATTCGGAAGGTATTCAGACCCCTTGATTTTTCCACGTTTTGTTACATTACAGCCTTATTCTAAAGTGGATTCAATTGTTTTCCCCCCCTCATCAATCTACACACACTACCACATGATGACAAAACAAAAACAGGGTTTTGTACATTTTTGCAAATGTACAAAAAACTACAGTGCATTTGTACATTTTTGCAAATGTACAAAAAAAACCAACGGAAATATGACATTTATATAAATATTCAGACCCTTTACTCAGTACTTTGTTGAAGCACCTTTGGCAGCGATTGCAGCCTTAAGTTGTCTTGGATATGATGCTACAAGCTTGGCACAGCTATTTTCAGGTCTCTCCAGAGATGTTCGATCGGGTTCAAGTCCGGGCTCTGGATGGGCCACTCAAGAACATCAAGGACTCCTGCGTTGTCACTCCCGCGTTGTCTTGGCTGTGTGCTTAGAGTTTTTGTGCTTAGAGGTCCTGAGCACTCTGGAGCAGGTTTTCATCAAGGATCTCTTTGTACTTTGCTCCGTTCATCTTTGCCTCGATCCTGACAAGTCTCCCAGTCCCTGCCGCTGAAAAACATCCCCACAGCATGATGCTGCCAGCACCATTTAAAAACATTTTTTTTAGCTTTATTTAACTAGGCAAGTCAGTTTAAGAAAAAAATCTTATTTTCAATGAGGGAGAGATGGTTGTCCTTCTGGAAGGTTCTCCCATCTCCACAGAGGAACTCTGGAGCTCTGTCAGAGTGACCATCGGGTTCTTGGTCACCTCCCTGACCAAGGCCCTTCTCCCCCGATTTCTCAGTTTGGCGGGGCTGCCGGCTCTAGGAAGAGTCTTGGTGGTTCCAAACTTCTTCAATTTAAGAATGATGGAGGCCACAGTGTTCTTGGGGATCTTCAATGCTGCAGACATCTTTTGGTACCCTTCCCCAGATGTGTGTCTTTACACAATCCTGTCTCAGAGCTCTACAGCCAATTCCTTCCATCTTATGGCTTGGTTTTTGCTCTGACATGCACTGTCAACTGTGGGGCCTTATATAGACAGGTGTGTGCCTTTCCAAATCATGTTCAATCAAATGAATGTTCCACAGGTGGACTCCAATCAAGTTGTAGAAACATCTCAATGATGATCAATGGAAACAGGATGCACCTGAGCTCAATTTCGAGTGTCATGGCAAAGGGTCTGAATACTTCTGTAAATAAGGTATTTCTGGTTTTAATAAATTAGCAAAAATGAGCAAAAACCTGTTTTTACTTTGTCATTATGGGTATTGCGTGTAGACTGATGAGAAAAATGTTTTATTTAATCAATTTTAGAATAAGGCTGTTACGTAACAAAATGTGGAAAAAGGAAATGGGTCGGAATACTTTCTGAATGCACAGTATACACAAGAGGTTGTTGTTCTGGCACCACACTGCCAGGTCTCTGAACTCCTCCCTATAGGCTGTCTCATCGTCGTTGGTAATCAGGCCTACCACCGTCATGTTGTCGGCAAACTTCATGATGGTGTTGGAGTCATGCACGACCACGTAGTCATGGGTGAACAGAGTAAATGAGGGGACTAAGCACCCACCCCTGAGGGGCCCTGTGTTGAGGGTCAGTGTGGCGGATGTGCTGTTGCCTACCCTCACCGACTCTGGGCAGCCCGTCAGGAAGTCCAGTTTCAGAAGGAGGTGTTCTGTGCCAGGGCCCTTAGCTTTGTGATGAGCTTGGAGGGCACTATGGTGTTGAACGCTGAGCTGTAGTCAACAACAGCATTCTTACATGGGTGTTCCTCTTGTCCAGGTGGGAAAGGGTAGTGTAAGAGTGCAATAGAGATTGTATCATCTGGGGCCTCCCAAGTGGGGCTGCGGTCTAAGGCACTGCTAGAGGTGTCACCACAGACCTGGGTTCGATCCCAGGCCTTGATCGGGAGTCCCATAGTGCAGCGTACAATTGGCCAGGGGGGATTTACTTAACTAATTTCACTCTAGCAACTTTTTGTGGCAGGCCGGGCACCTGCAGGCTGACCTTGGTCGTCGGTTGAATGGTGTTTCCTCCGACACATTGGTGCGGCTGGTTTTAGCGTTAAGCGGGCGGGTGTTAAGAAGCGCTGTTTGGTGGGACATGTTTCGGAGGACACTCGACCTTCGCCTCTGGAGCCCGTTGGGGAGTTGCAGAGATGAGACAAGATCAAAATTGGGGTGAAAAAAAGGCACAAAAAAATTACGTTGCGTCATCCGTGGATCTGTTGGGGCAGTATATGAATTGGAATGGGTCCAGGGTGAGTGTGATTATGGTGTTGATGTGAGCCATGACCAACCTTTCAAAGCATTTCATGAATACAGATGTGAGTGCTTTGGGGCAATAGTCATTTAGACAGGTTACCTTGGCATTCTTGGGCACAGGGACTATGGTGGGTTGCTTGAAACATGTAGGTATTACAGACTGGTTCAGGGGGAGGTTCAAAATGTCAGTGACGACACTTGCCAGCTGATCAGTGCACGCTCGGAGTACACGTCTTGGTAATCCGTCTGGCCCTGCGGCCTTTTGAATGTTAACCTGTTTAAAGGTCTTGCTCACATCGGTTACGGAGAGCATTATCACTGAACAGCTGGTGCTCTAATGCATGGTTCAGTGTTGCTTGCCTCGAAGCGAACATATAAGGCATATAGCTCGTCTGGTATGCTCGTGTCACTGGGCAGCTCACAGCTGGGTTTCCCTTTGTAATCTGGGATAGTTTGCTAGCCCTGCCATATACAACGAGTGCTTATGGCGCTACAGCTCGTTGAGTGTGGTCTTGGTGCCAGCATCCGTTTGTGGTGGTAAATAGACAGCTATGAAAAAATATAGATGAACACTCTCTTGGGAAATAGTGTGGTTTACAGCTTATTCTGAGGTATTTTAACTCAGGCAAGAAAAAACTCAAGACTTCCTGAACATTAGAGATCGCACACCATCTGTTGTTAACACAGGGACACAGGCAGAAGCTTGTAGTTTTCAGAATGAATGTGCATGGGTGGACAGTAGGCCTAGTTAATAAAAACATGCTTTGGTGTGGTAGGTTTGATTCAATTCCATCAATTGGCTCCATGTTTGAGTTAAAGTTTGAGTTGAAACAAAACAAGTTATCAAACTAGCATTGAAAGGTATTTTGAAGAGAAAATAATTGAATGGTACTTTAATAAAATATGGCAAATGCAGTACTGGATGTTCACAGTGAATGGTATGACTGTGTGTTAGTTACTATGTTGACCCTGTGGTGTCTAGTACATTTGGCATCCATGTGAGTGTAAGTGTAGTATACTCTAGTGAGTGTAGTATACTGTAGTGAGTGTAGTATACTGTAATGAGTGTAGTATACTGTAGTGAGTGTAGTATGATCTAGTGAGTGTAGTATACTGTAATGAGTGTAGGACACTGTAATGAGTGTAGTATACTGTAGTGAGTGTAGTATGATCTAGTGAGTGTAGTATACTGTAATGAGTGTAGGACACTGTAATGAGTGTAGTATACTGTAGTGAGTGTAGTATACTGTAATGAGTGTAGTATACTGTAGTGAGTGTAGTATGCTCTAGTGAGTGTAGTATACTGTAATTAGTGTAGTATACTGTAATGAGTGTAGGACACTGTAATGAGTGTAGTATACTGTAGTGAGTGTAGTATACTGTAATGAGTGTAGTATACTGTAGTGAGTGTAGTATGCTCTAGTGAGTGTAGTATACTGTAATGAGTGTAGTATACTGTAATGAGTGTAGTTGCTCCAGTGTGTGTAGTATACTGTAGTGAGTGTAGTTTCTCCAGTGTGTGTAGTATACTGTAGTGAGTGTAGTTGCTCCAGTGTGTGTAGAAT
>NW_027259633.1:12500-26788 GCF_045791955.1 Oncorhynchus clarkii lewisi
GTTGTGTAGATGACTGAGATGTAAATTGACAGGCCTACCTAGCATGAGATTTGGTTGTGTAGATGACTGAGATGTAAATTGACAGGCCTACCTAGCATGAGATTTGCTGTGTAGATGACTGAGATGTAAATTGACAGTCCTACCTAGCATGAGATTTGGTTGTGTAGATGACTGAGATGTAAATTGACAGGCCTACCTAGCATGAGATTTGGTTGTGTAGATGACTGAGAGTAAATTGACAGAGGCCTACCTAGCCTGTGTAGATGACTGAGATGATTGATTAGCATGGATTTGGTTGTGTAGATGACTGAGATGTAAATTGACAGGCCTACCTAGCATGAGATTTGCTGTGTAGATGACTAGATGACATGAGATTTGGTTGTGTAGATGACTGAGATGTAAATTGACAGGCCTACCTAGCATGAGATTTGCTGTGTAGATGACTGAGATGTATGAGATTTGGTTGTGTAGATGACAGACCTACCTAGCATGAGATTTGCTGTGTAGATGACTGAGATGTAAATTGACAGTCCTACCTAGCATGAGATTTGGTTGTGTAGATGACTGAGATGTAAATTGACAGACCTACCTAGCATGAGATTTGGTTGTGTAGATGACTGAGATGTAAATTGACAGGCCTACCTACCTATGACATTGACAGACCTACCTAGCATGAGATTTGCTGTGTAGATGACTGAGATGTAAATTGACAGGCCTACCTAGCATGAGATAGTGAGATGTTGTGTAGTAGATGACTGAGATGTAAATTGACAGGCCTACCTAGCATGAGATTTGCTGTGTAGATGACTGAGATGTAAATTGACAGGCCTACCTAGCATGAGATTTGGTTGTGTAGAAGACTATAGAGTCTGATAGCAGTCAGTAATATTATTTACAGTAAAGAGCCTGGTGATTTCCACCAGATGCTGGGTTGCTGTTTGTTTGTTGTGGTCTGCTTTTTCTGCTCTCGTCATCTGTAAATAAAAAGTAATGTCTTCAGTATGGGAGGGTTGATGGGTACAGGGAGGAAATGACCACAGCACTCACGCCTCCAACACAGCACTCACGCCTCCAACACAACATGTATGAAGCGGTCATCTCAGTGTGAGAGTTTGATACAAAAGAAGGGTTTCATTTCAAAATGCTATTTATCTTTTTTCAGAAATGTTGAGAAATGAGCTTTTATTGTTGAAAGAAATGATGAAACAGATTGGTGTTTTTTCACTATCTCATATTGGCATGGGGTTGTTCAACAACAGACATGTATTTGTTTTAAATCTATCACTTGATGGTTTCATTTCAGAGAGACAAATAATGAACTCGTTTTGCTAAATGCTACAATATCCACCTGACTCTCAGAGGTCGTACTACTGATTTTACAGTGAAATGTAACCTTTTCTTTTACCTTTGTGACATCAATATATCGTTTTACAATAATAATTAAACACAGTCATGTGAGATCTGTATGTAAAACATTTACATTTGACATTTTAGTCATTTAGCATATGCTCTTATCCAGAGTGACAGTTAGTAGGGGCATTCATCTTAAGACAGCTAGGTGACACAACCACATACAGTAGTATCACAGTCAAATGAACAGGAAACAAACATTCCATTCCAGCTAAACAACAGATATATATATATATATATATATAGCACAATGGAAGCAATGGAATCATCCCAAAAGTGCAAATACATTGACCCAATGCCTCTGTCTCTTTTCAAACGCTCAACATATCTGAAAGAAAACAGATAGTATTTAAACCCTGAACTGATTTGAAGGAGTCTCCACAATGTCAACACCAGTAAGATGTAGATAGTTGCCTGTAGACTCTTACTAGATAAACTAAGTTTAGCAGAGGGTACACTGATCCTAGTTCAGTGCCTATGTTGAAGGGTAACTTCGTCCTAAAGAACAAATGCCTCCTCTATTTTCTTTTCCCTCTCGCTCGCTCGCTCTCTCTCCCTCTCTTTCTCTCTCTCTCTCTCACTCTCTCTCTGTCTCTCTCTCTCTGTCTCTCTCTCTCTCTCTGTCTCTCTCTCTCTCACTCTCTCTGTCTCGCTCGCTCGCTCTCTCTACCTCTCTTTCTCTTCTCTCTCTCTCACTCTCTCTGTCTCGCTCTCTCTCTCTCCCTCTCTTTCTCTTCTCTCTCTCTCACTCTCTCTGTCTCGCTCTCTCTCTCTCCTGTCTGCAGGTCCGTACGCTCTGTTGGGAGTCCCTCCTGGAGGTTGGAGGGGGATGGAGCGTGGTGGTACTGAGAGCCCCTGTCTGCGGGACAGTCCCGAGCAGAGAGGGGACAGCCCGGACACCTGCGCCCCCCCGCCGGGCAAGATGAGCCGTCTGGAGGGCAACGGGAGCCCCACGGGTCCACACACGCGCCTCAACGTCACCCCGTTACGGCCCCTCGGAGGTAGGGGAACACACAGAGGAACACATACACAAGCAGACACACACACACACACAGTCTTGCGCAGCTAACCTTGTGGGGACATACAATTCAGTACCATTCAAAGTCCTATTTTCCTTAACCCTTAACCCTAACCCTAGCCATAACCCTTAACCCTAACCCTAACCCTTAACCCTAACCATAACCCTTAACCCTAACCATAAACCTAATTCTAACCCTAACCATAAACCTAATTCTAACCCCAACACTAACCCTAACCCTTAACCCTAACCCTTAACCCTAACCCTTAACCCTAACCCTAACCCTTAACCCTAACCCCTAACCCTAACCATAAACCTAATTCTAACCTTAACCCTAACCATAAACCTAATTCTAACCCTAACACTAACCCTAACCCTTAACCCTAACCATAAACCTAATTCTAACCCCAGCACTAATTCTAACCTTAACCCTAAACCCCCCAGAAATAGCATTTTACCTTGTGGGGACCAAACAAAATGTCTCCAGTTGGTCAAATACTAGTTAAACACGTCCACTCACACACAGACACACAGACACACGGACAGTCAGAGAGAGAGACACATGTTTCCCTCAGATTACACAGATCCACAAAGATTTCGAAAACAAATCCAATTTTGATAAACTCCCATATCTACTGGGTGAAATACCACAGTGTGACATCACTGCAGCAAGATTTGTGACCTGCTGCCACAAGATAAGGTCAACCAGTGAAGAACATTTTAAATACAACCCATATTTATGTTTATTTATGCTTCCCTTTTGTACTTTAACCATTTGTACATCGTTACAACACTGTATATATACATAATATGACATTTCTAATGTTTTATTCTTTTGAAACTTCTGTGAGTGTAATGTTTACTGTTATTTTTTGTTGTTAATTTCACTTTTGTATATTATCTACCTCACTTGCTTTGGCAATGTTAACACATTTCCCATGCTAATGAAGCCCCTTGAATTGAATTGAATTGAGAGAGACAGAGTGAGAAAGAGAGAGAGAGAGAGACAGAAAGAGAGACAGAGACAGAGAGAGAGACAGAGACAGAGAGAGAAAGAGACAGAGAGACAGAAACAGAGAGAGATTGAGATAAGAGTGAGACAGACAGACAGACAGACAGACAGACAGACAGACAGACAGACAGACAGACAGACAGACAGACAGACAGACAGACAGACAGACAGACAGACAGAGAAGAGAAGAGAAGAGAAGAGAAGAGAAGAGAAGAGAAGAGAAGAGAAGAGAAGAGAAGAGAAGAGAAGAGAAGAGAAGAGGATTCCTCCTCATAGCCATGGCTTTCTGCTAGTGTTAATGAGGGAGCTGTCTTTGAAATGGGGGAAATCAGCCTCTCTGTTTAAAACCACAGCATGGCGGTGTGGAATGGGCCACACATGATATCCTAACACTATAGTCCAGAGAGCAGTTTATACATAGTGTATGTTCACTTGTAGGGACATACACACACACTTCCACTCCCTAGCTGAGTTATTGGGATATAGCGTGCCTGATGAGACTTGGTTTCCTGGAGTTCATTTGTCGTTGTGCTGTCAGTAGCTTGATTGATTCCTCCAAATTACTACTCCTTAAGGATTAGCTGAGTATGATGGAGGGTTTCAGGCTTGGAAAAGTCACAGTTTCATGACTAATGCAAATTATGAAATTATTCACTGGTCTCTTTTTCTATCTGTGAAAAACGTCAGAATGATGTCCTTAATTTGTTATGAGTGGTTCAGAAAATGACTTTATGCAAGACATTGATATGTGCTGTGTGTGAGTGCTTAGCAGTTAAGAGCGTTGGGACAATAACCGAAAGGTCACTGGTTCAAATCCCAGAGTAGACCAAGTGATGAATCTGTCGATGTGCTCTTCAGCAAGGCACTTAGCCCTAATTGCTCTGGATAAGTGTCTGCTAAATGATGGTAAGTTAGTGAGTAATAACTGAGCTAATCTTCTAGCCCTCCCTCTGTGTTCATATCAAGCCCAGGTTGTACTGGAGTCATCATTTCTGTCTTACTGTAATGGAGAAGGTTGTTTAATGTCACTCAGTCCTCTCTTTCTCTCCCCTCCTCGCTCTCGCTCTCTCTCGCTCTCCCCCCTCCTCCTCTCTCTCTCCCCCCCTCCTCCTCCTCTCTCTCTCTCTCTATCTCTCTCTCTCTCCCCCTCCTCCGTCTCCCTGTCTCCTGTCTCTCTCTATCCTCCACCTGTCTCTCTATCTCTCCCCCCCCTCTCTCTCTCTCTCTCTCTCTCTCTCTCTCTCTCTCTCTCTCTCTCTCTCTCTCTCTCTCCAGGTCTGATGATCCCTGTGTACTGTGTAGTGGAGCAGGCAGATGGGGTCGTGTCTGGGGGTGTGGTCTCTAACAGGGATGGGCGTGGTGACAGACATGCTGAGTTTGTATTGGTTCGTAAGGACATCCTCTTCACCCAGCTGGTGGAGACAGCCCTCGTGGCCCTGGGCTACTCCCACAACTCAGCCGTGCAGGCGAGAGGTGAGTTAGATAGGACAGGAGTGTGTGTGCGAGAGTGTGTGTGTGTGTGTGTGTGTGTGTGGTGTGTGTGT
The DNA here is from genome assembly GCF_045791955.1 of Oncorhynchus clarkii lewisi. Lineage (NCBI taxonomy): Eukaryota > Metazoa > Chordata > Actinopteri > Salmoniformes > Salmonidae > Oncorhynchus > Oncorhynchus clarkii. The sequence continues at coordinate 17,485 of NW_027259633.1, forward strand.
GTGTGTGTGTGTGTGTGTGTGTGTGTGTGTGTGGGTAGGTGTGTGTGTGTGTGTGTGGGGGGGGGGGGGGGGGGTAGGTGTATGTGTGTGTTTGGGTAGGTGTGTGTATGTGAGTGTGTGTGTGTGGGGGGGGGGGGGGGTAGGTGTATGTGTGTGTTTGGGTGTGTGTGTGTGTGTGTGTGTGTGTGTGTGTGTGTGTGTGGGTAGGTGTATGTGTGTGTGTGTGTGTGGGTAGGTGTATGTGTGTGTGTGTGTGTGTGTGTGTGTGTGTGTGTGTGTGTGTGTGTGTGTGTGTGTGTGTGTGTGTGTGTGTGTGTGTGTGTGTGTGTGTGGGTAAGTGTATGTGTGTGTGTGGGTAGGTGTGTGTGTGTGTGTGTGTATGTGTGTGTGTGTGTGTGTGTGTGTGTGTGTGTGTGTGTGTGTGTATGTGTGTGTTTGGGTAGGTGTGTGCCTGTGAGAGGGTCAGAGGGTCAGAGAATTATCCTTTCTGAAAGAGCTGATCACAAACCATCTTTTAAATGTTTGCCGTCATGTGTTTTTCACTCAATCTGCTACTGGCAGTATTACTAAACACACTTCATTTTGTAATTCAGTGATGAGAAACTATGATACTTGGTCGTGTAATCTGGAACATAAAGAACGCAATTTACATGTGACCTAAAGCAAGAAAGGTCACACCGAGGCTGCTTCCAACCCTCCACAACAGTAAAACAGTCACACCGAGGCTGCTTCCAACCCTCCACAACAGTAAAACAGTCACACCGAGGCTGCTTCCAACCCTCCACAACAGTAAAACAGTCACACCGAGGCTGCTTCCAACCCTCCACAACAGTAAAACAGTCACACCGAGGCTGCTTCCAACCCTCCACAACAGTAAAACAGTCACACCGAGGCTGCTTCCAACCCTCCACAACAGTAAAACAGTCACACCGAGGCTGCTTCCAACCCTCCACAACAGTAAAACAGTAACACCGAGGCTGTTTCCATCCCTCCACAACAGTAAAACAGTCACACCGAGGCTGCTTCCAACCCTCCACAACAGTAAAACAGTCACACCGAGGCTGCTTCCAACCCTCCACAACAGTAAAACAGTCACACCGAGGCTGTTTCCACCCTCCACAACAGTAAAACAGTCACACCGAGGCTGCTTCCAACCCTCCACAACAGTAAAACAGTCACACCGAGGCTGCTTCCAACCCTCCACAACAGTAAAACAGTCACACCGAGGCTGCTTCCAACCCTCCACAACAGTAAAACAGTCACACCGAGGCTGCTTCCAACCCTCCACAACAGTAAAACAGTCACACCGAGGCTGCTTCCAACCCTCCACAACAGTAAAACAGTCACACCGAGGCTGCTTCCAACCCTCCACAACAGTAAAACAGTCACACCGAGGCTGCTTCCAACCCTCCACAACAGTAAAACAGTCACACCGAGGCTGCTTCCAACCCTCCACAACAGTAAAACAGTCACACCGAGGCTGCTTCCAACCCTCCACAACAGTAAAACAGTCACACCGAGGCTGCTTCCAACCCACCACAACAGTAAAACAGTCACACCGAGACTGCTTCCAACCCTCCACAACAGTAAAACAGTCACACCGAGACTGCTTCCAACCCTCCACAACAGTAAAACAGTCACACCGAGGCTGCTTCCAACCCTCCACAACAGTAAAACAGTCACACCGAGACTGCTTCCAACCCTCCACAACAGTAAAACAGTCACACCGAGGCTGTTTCCAACCCTCCACAACAGTAAAACAGTCACACCGAGGCTGCTTCCAACCCTCCACAACAGTAAAACAGTCACACCGAGGCTGCTTCCAACCCTCCACAACAGTAAAACAGTCACACCGAGGCTGCTTCCAACAGTAAAACAGTCACACCGAGGCTGCTTCCAACCCTCCACAACAGTAAAACAGTCACACCGAGGCTGCTTCCAACCCTCCACAACAGTAAAACAGTCACACCGAGGCTGCTTCCAACCCTCCACAACAGTAAAACAGTCACACCGAGGCTGCTTCCAACCCTCCACAACAGTAAAACAGTCACACCGAGGCTGTTTCCAACCCTCCACAACAGTAAAACAGTCACACCGAGGCTGCTTTCAACCCTCCACAACAGTAAAACAGTCACACCGAGGCTGTTTCCAACCCTCCACAACAGTAAAACAGTCACACCGAGGCTGCTTCCAACCCTCCACAACAGTAAAACAGTCACACCGAGGCTGTTTCCAACCCTCCACAACAGTAAAACAGTCACACCGAGGCTGCTTCCAACCCTCCACAACAGTAAAACAGTCACACCGAGGCTGCTTCCAACCCTCCACAACAGTAAAACAGTCACACCGAGGCTGCTTCCAACCCTCCACAACAGTAAAACAGTCACACCGAGGCTGCTTCCAACCCTCCACAACAGTAAAACAGTCACACCGAGGCTGCTTCCAACCCTCCACAACAGTAAAACAGTCACACCGAGGCTGCTTCCAACCCTCCACAACAGTAAAACAGTCACACCGAGGCTGCTTCCAACCCTCCACAACAGTAAAACAGTCACACCGAGGCTGCTTCCAACCCTCCACAACAGTAAAACAGTCACACCGAGGCTGCTTCCAACCCTCCACAACAGTAAAACAGTCACACCGAGGCTTTTCCAACCCTCCACAACAGTAAAACAGTCACACCGAGGCTGCTTCCAACCCTCCACAACAGTAAAACAGTCACACCGAGGCTGCTTCCAACCCTCCACAACAGTAAAACAGTCACACCGAGGCTGCTTCCAACCCTCCACAACAGTAAAACAGTCACACCGAGAGCTTCCAACCCTCCACAACAGTAAAACAGTCACACCGAGGCTGCTTCCAACCCTCCACAACAGCAGTCACACCGAGGCTGCTTCCAACCCTCCACAACAGTAAAACAGTCACACCGAGGCTGCTTCCAACCCTCCACAACAGTAAAACAGTCACACCGAGGCTGCTTCCAACCCTCCACAACAGTAAAACAGTCACACCGAGGCTGCTTCCAACCCTCCACAACAGTAAAACAGTCACACCGAGGCTGCTTCCAACCCTCCACAACAGTAAAACAGTCACACCGAGGCTGCTTCCAACCCTCCACAACAGTAAAACAGTCACACCGAGGCTGTTTCCAACCCTCCACAACAGTAAAACAGTCACACCGAGGCTGCTTCCAACCCTCCACAACAGTAAAACAGTCACACCGAGGCTGCTTCCAACCCTCCACAACAGTAAAACAGTCACACCGAGGCTGCTTCCAACCCTCCACAACAGTAAAACAGTCACACCGAGGCTGTTTCCAACCCTCCACAACAGTAAAACAGTCACACCGAGGCTGCTTCCAACCCTCCACAACAGTAAAACAGTCACACCGAGGCTGCTTCCAACCCTCCACAACAGTAAAACAGTCACACCGAGGCTGCTTCCAACCCTCCACAACAGTAAAACAGTCACACCGAGGCTGCTTCCAACCCTCCACAACAGTAAAACAGTCACACCGAGGCTGCTTCCAACCCTCCACAACAGTAAAACAGTCACACCGAGGCTGCTTCCAACCCAGTAAAACAGTCACAACAGTAAAACAGTCACACCGAGGCTGCTTCCAACCCTCCATAACAGTAAAACAGTCACACCGAGGCTGCTTCCAACCCTCCACAACAGTAAAACAGTCACACCGAGGCTGCTTCCAACCCTCCACAACAGTAAAACAGTCACACCGAGGCTGCTTCCAACCCTCCACAACAGTAAAACAGTCACACCGAGGCTTTTTCCAACCCTCCACAACAGTAAAACAGTCACACCGAGACTGCTTCCAACCCTCCACAACAGTAAAACAGTCACACCGAGGCTGCTTCCAACCCTCCACAACAGTAAAACAGTCACACCGAGGCTGCTTCCAACCCTCCACAACAGTAAAACAGTCACACCGAGACTGCTTCCAACCCTCCACAACAGTAAAACAGTCACACCGAGGCTGTTTCCAACCCTCCACAACAGTAAAACAGTCACACCGAGGCTGCTTCCAACCCTCCACAACAGTAAAACAGTCACACCGAGGCTGCTTCCAACCCTCCACAACAGTAAAACAGTCACACCGAGGCTGCTTCCAACCCTCCACAACAGTAAAACAGTCACACCAAGGCTGCTTCCAACCCTCCACAACAGTAAAACAGTCACACCGAGGCTGCTTCCAACAGTAAAACAGTCACACCGAGGCTGCTTCCAACCCTCCACAACAGTAAAACAGTCACACCGAGGCTGCTTCCAACCCTCCACAACAGTAAAACAGTCACACCGAGGCTGCTTCCAACCCTCCACAACAGTAAAACAGTCACACCGAGGCTGTTTCCAACCCTCCACAACAGTAAAACAGTCACACCGAGGCTGCTTTCAACCCTCCACAACAGTAAAACAGTCACACCGAGGCTGTTTCCAACCCTCCACAACAGTAAAACAGTCACACCGAGGCTGTTTCCAACCCTCCACAACAGTAAAACAGTCACACCGAGGCTGCTTCCAACCCTCCACAACAGTAAAACAGTCACACCGAGTCTGCTTCCAACCCTCCACAACAGTAAAACAGTCACACCAAGGCTGCTTCCAACCCTCCACAACAGTAAAACAGTCACACCGAGGCTGCTTCCAACCCTCCACAACAGTAAAACAGTCACACCGAGGCTGTTTCCAACCCTCCACAACAGTAAAACAGTCACACCGAGGCTGCTTCCAACCCTCCACAACAGTAAAACAGTCACACCGAGGCTGTTTCCAACCCTCCACAACAGTAAAACAGTCACACCGAGGCTGCTTCCAACCCTCCACAACAGTAAAACAGTCACACCGAGGCTGCTTCCAACCCTCCACAACAGTAAAACAGTCACACCGAGGCTGCTTCCAACCCTCCCCAACAGTAAAACAGTCACACCGAGACTGTTTCCAACAGTAAAACAGTCACACCGAGGCTGCTTCCAACCCTCCACAACAGTAAAACAGTCACACCGAGGCTGTTTCCAACAGTAAAACAGTCACACCGAGGCTGCTTCCAACCCTCCACAACAGTAAAACAGTCACACCGAGGCTGTTTCCAACAGTAAAACAGTCACACCGAGGCTGTTTCCAACAGTAAAACAGTCACACCGAGGCTGTTTCCAACAGTAAAACAGTCACACCGAGGCTGTTTCCAACAGTAAAACAGTCACACCGAGGCTGTTTCCAACAGTAAAACAGTCACACCGAGGCTGCTTCCAACTCTCCACAACAGTAAAACAGTCAAACCACGTGAAGCCAAACATTGCTTCAGGACAAAATAAATATAGACCAATGACTGAAATAAATACCTTGCCGGTCAACCCCAAAGACGACTACAGACCAAACAACAGAGACACACAAAGAAAGGCAGCAAAACCGTTCCACATTCCAACCCCGTAAACGCAGGCCCTAAACCTGGCAACGCCCTCGACTCACTCCACTCCTCCCAAATGGATACGTTTTGAAATAAGCTTTTATGTTAAATGATTCAATTCTGGCTGAAATTTTTCATTTTTTCCCTCTGTGTAAACGAAAGGACACAGAGAATGTTATATTGTCTCTCCCTGAGTTGTGCACCTCATAACATCGATCCAGTTGTATTTTGAATCTCTCCACAGGGCACCACTGTCTTTCTTTAGTTAGGCATTTTGTGGTAATTAAAAGGGAGATATTGTTTATTTAGATGATACATTTTAAATGGGCATATAGACAAAGGACAGGCTATCTATTTTGGGTTGTCTCTTTTTAACAAGTGACAGAGCTGGTCGGCAGATCATTTCAACATGGGGCATTGAGCTGGTCGGCAGGTCGTTTCAACATGGGGCATTGAGCTGGTCGGCAGGTCGTTTCAACATGGGGCATTGAGCTGGTCGGCAGGTCGTTTCAACATGGGGCATTGAGCTGGTCGGCAGGTCGTTTCAACATGGGGCATTGAGCTGGTCGGCAGGTCGTTTCAACATGGGGCATTGAGCTGGTCGGCAGGTCGTTTCAACATGGGGCATTGAGCTGGTCGGCAGATCATTTCAACATGGGGCATTGAGCTGGTCGGCAGATCGTTTCAACATGGGGCATTGAGCTGGTCGGCAGATCGTTTCAACATGTGACATTGAGCTGGTCAGCTGTTCATTACAACATGTGACATTGAGCTGGTCACACACACACACACACACACACACACACACACACACACACACACACACACACACACACACACACACACTATTGCAGATGGAGGATGGAAGGCCGGGGCTATCTGTGTTTGATTCCCCTGATCCTAATGTGATTAGCCTTGTTTAGGTTAGCTGTTCCAGCCCTGGTCTTGAGGAAGGACAGGGGAATGTGTCTGTGTACACATCCTAGGATGCATTTCAGATGCAGAGGGAGAGAGAGGGTGGGGGGTGGGGGGGTCTCATTGTCAGATGCAGTGTCTATGTAGGGGAAGACTTTTCTTATTTCCTTTTCTGTTGAACCAGCACTGTGTAGGCAAGCAGGCATGTTTCTTACTTAATCAACGTCATTTCATACTTTGTAATGCCATTATTCTATCTCTGTTTGGATGTGGTTCAATTTCTATAGTTCTATGCTCAGCCACAAGAACGTTCAATAAATAATGGAAACACTCTAGATCAGGAGCGATAAGCGACCAATTTAAAATGAAAGTCTATGTCCTGATGCCCATTTCTAGTCATCCCTTAATTCCTTAATACTCACCTGTCTTTAGATCCAGAGATATCTCTCAGAGCTCTCTATATGATGTATATCTATGAACTCACCTGTCTTTAGATTCAGAGATATCTCTCAGAGCTCTCTATATGATGTATATCTATGAACTCACCTGTCTTTAGATTCAGAGATATCTATTTGGGTTAATTAAACAATCATTCATTTTAATGGGGCGGTATTAATTGGCGTGTGACACAATCTCCAGCCTTGACCTGTCCTGTCCATCAGTGATGTTGTCTCTTGCACGTATATCCCTGCTATAAAAGGCTTTGCTGGGTCTCTGTGTTTCTTCCCCAGGCTGATAAGGGTTAGGGTTGATAGATGTGGGGAATCAGGTCGGTGCCTCTTCCCCAGGCTGATAATGCATTAATAGATAACACTCTTTATCTCTTTATCTCAATCTTTATCTCTCATTGTTAAACCATGAGTTTTACAGCTGCTGATGAAAATATAGAAACATTATGTCTAGGTTTTCACATGTACAGGCACACACACATACAGACTTTGTCGTCTTCGGCAACCTTAAGAAATTAACCCCCAGGTGAATGTGTATAAACTGAAAATGGAAGCATGTTGATGACATCATTGTTCTGTCTCCCCTCCAGGCATCATCAAAGTGGGCCGCTGGAACCCCATGCCCATCCACTACCTGACTGACGCCCCCGAGGCCACCGTCGCCGACATGCTGCTGGACGTCTATCACATGGTTACCCTCCGCATCCTACTGCAGAGGTCAGTGGGGACGGACGGGAGTGTGTGTGTGTGTGTGTGTGTGTGTGTGTGTGTGTGAGTGAGAGTGTGAGAATGAGTGAGTGAGTGAGTGAGTGAGTGAGTGAGTGAGTGAGTGAGTGAGTGAGTGAGTGAGTGAGTGAGTGAGTGAGTGAGTGAGTGAGTGAGTGAGTGAGTGAGTGAGTGCGAGCGAGCGCAAGCGAGCGAGGAGCAGGGAGAGAGCAGGTTTATTGATATGAAAAGCAGGTTTATTGGGATGAGTCTTGTCCTGGAGGCAGAACTGAGCCCTTTCCGCTAGATATTCCAGCTGCAAAGTCAAATTGGAAATATTGTAAAACTGTATAAAACCAAAATGCATCTTTTTGATCTTAATTTAAGGTTAGGTTCAGGCGTTACGGTTAGCAGTGTGGTTAAGGTTAGGGTTAAGATTAGATTCAGGCGTTAGGGTTAGCAGTGTGGTTAAGGTTAGGGTTAAGATTAGATTCAGGCATTAGGGTTAGCAGTGTGGTTAAGGTTAGGGTTAAGATTAGATTCAGGCATTAGGGTTAGCAGTGTGGTTAAGGTTAGGGTTAAGATTAGGTTCAGGCGTTAGGGTTAGCAGTGTGGTTAAGGTTAGGGTTAAGATTAGATTCAGGCATTAGGGTTAGCAGTGTGGTTAAGGTTAGGGTTAAGGTTAGATTCAGGCATTAGGGTTAGCAGTGTGGTGAAGGTTAGGGATAAGGTTAGGTTCAGGCATTGGGGTTAGCAATGTAGTTAAGATTAGGGTTAAGATTAGGTTCAGGAATTGGGGTTAGCAGTGTGGTTAAGGTTAGGGTTAAGATTAGATTCAGGCACTAGGGTTAGCGGTGTGGTTAAGGTTAGAGATAAGGTTAGGTTTAAAATCAGATGTTATGACTTTATGACAGCCAGCTAGTGAGCACTCTGCAGAGCTGCCTCCAGAACAACATTCATGACGAAAAACGCTAACCTGCACTTACAGTGTCACTTATCAACAGTGGGTAATGGTAACCGTCAATAATCTTTGTTTAATAGTGTTACCATGGTAGCACCACAGCACACTATAACAATCCACCCTGGTTATGACTTTGTTGATAGGAGTAGATAGTCTCGCTATCATTATGGCCACTGTTTGATATCAGGTTAGCTGGCACCAGGATGACAACACATGCACTATAAATAGGTGCAGTGAAATGTGTTGTTTTACAGGGTCAGCCATAGTAGTACAGTACCCCTGGAACAAATTAGGGTTAAGTTCGTTCCTCAAGGGCATATCGACAGATTTACACCTTGTCGGCTCGGGTATTCAAACCAGAGACCTTTCGGTAACTGGCCCAACGCTCTGACCACGAGGCTACCTGCCACCCCATTGGGTGATCCTCATGAAACCAGTTTAAACATGTCTCAAGCAAAACTCATAAATCATTCTGAGGACTAAGATGTCTACTTTTTGGCCAGTGACTTTTTATAAATACATTTTACATTTTCACTGGGATTTTATGTATTTTCAGCCCAAATTCTCATTACCGAAATGTGTCCGAATTAGATTCTCTTGTAATTTTATACAATTTTACTTCAGAAAAGCCAAACTTATTTCAATAAAAAACAAAATGATGTTGCTGTAGTTTGTCCATAAGTCATAAAAATGGTATACTAGTTGAAGTACATTAAACTATAATATGTATTATGTTCAAGCACGTGTCTCATTACTGTGTCTCATTACCGTAACACTTTTCAAGTTCCTGTAAAAACTCCAATCAGTTTTGTAATAACGTTTTATTCATGATGCATCATCTAGAGCAGGGGTGTC
>NW_027259634.1:0-26780 GCF_045791955.1 Oncorhynchus clarkii lewisi
ACATAAGTCTATAGAGTAAACTGCTTTAGACCAGGGCCCATAAGGCTATATAGTGAACTTCTATAGACCGGGGCCCATAAGGCTATTGAGTGAACTTCTTTAAGCCCAGGGCCCATAAGGCTATAAAGTGAACTGCTTTAGACCAGGGCCCATAAGTCTATAGAGTAAACTGCTTTAGACCAGGGCCTATAATGCTATATAGTACATTGTTTTAGACCAGGGCCCATAAGGCTATAGTGAACTGCTTTAGACCAGGTCCAATAAGGCTATATAGTACATTGTTTTAGACCAGGGCCCATAAGGCTATAGAGTGAACTACTTTAGACCAGGGCCCATAAGGCTATAGAGTGAACTGCTTTCGAACAGGGCCCATAAGGCTATAGAGTGAACTTTAGACCGGGACCCATAAGGCTATAGAGTGAACTTCTTTAGAGGGCCCATAAGTCTATAGTGAAGTAAACTGCTTCAGACCAGGGCCTATAATGCTATATAGTACATTGTTTTAGACCAGGGCCCATAAGGCTATAGTGAACTGCTTTAGACCAGGGCACATAAGGCTATAGAGTGAACTTCTTTAGACCAGGGCCCATAAGGCTATATAGTGAACTTCTTTAGACCGGGGCCCATAAGGCTATAGAGTGAACTTCTTTAGACCAGGTCCCTAAAGGCTTTATAGTGAACTGCTTTAGACCAGGGCCCATAAGGCTATCTAGTGAACTGCTTTAGACCAGGACCCATAAGGCTACATAGTACATTGTTTTAGAGCAGGGCCCATAAGTCTATATAGTGAACTGCTTTAGACCAGGGGCCATAATGCTATATAGTATATTGTTTTAGACCAGGGCCCATAAGGCTAAAGAGTGAACTGCTAAAGACCAGAGACAATAAGGCTATATAGTACATTGTTTTAGACAATGGCCCATAAGGCTATATAGTGAACTGCTTTAGACCAGGGCCCATAATGCTATATAGTACATTGTTTTAGACCAGCGCCCATAAGGCTTTATAGTAAATTGTTTTAGACTAGGGCCCATAAGGCTATAGAGTGAACTTCTTTAGACCAGGGCCCATAAGGCTATATAGTGAACTTCTTTAGACCGGGGCCCATAAGGCTATAGAGTGAACTTCTTTAGACCAGGTCCCTAAAGGCTTTATAGTGAACTGCTTTAGACCAGGGCCCATAAGTCTATAGAGTGAACTGCTTTAGACCAGGGTCCATAATGCTATATAGTACATTGTTTTAGACCAGGGCCCATAATGCTATATTGCACATTGTTTTAGACCAGGGCCCATAAGGCTATAGAGTGAACTGCTTTAGACCAGGGCCCAAAAGTCTATAGAGTAAACTGCTTTAGACCAGGGCCTATAATGCTATATAGTACATTGTTTTAGACCAGGGCCCATAAGGCTATAGTGAACTGCTTTAGACCAGGTCCAATAAGGCTATATAGTACATTGTTTTAGACCAGGGCCCATAAGGCTATAGAGTGAACTACTTTAGACCAGGGCCCATAAGGCTATAGAGTGAACTGCTTTAGACGAGGTCCCATAAGGCTATATAGTGAACTGCTTTAGACCAGGGCCCATAATGCTATATAGTACATTGTTTTAGACCAGGGTCCATAAGGCTATAGTGAACTGCTTTAGACCAGGGCCCATAAGGCTATATAGTACATTGTTTTAGACCAGGGCCCATAAGGCTATAGAGTGAACTACTTTAGACCAGGGCCCATAAGGCTATAGAGTGAACTGCTTTAGACCAGAGCCCATAAGGCTATATAGTGAACTACTTTAGACCAGGGCCCATAAGGCTATAGAGTGAACTGCTTTAGACCAGAGCCCATAAGGCTATAGAGTGAACTGCTTTAGACCAGGTCCCATAAGGTTATATAGTGAACTGCTTTAGACCAGGGCCCATAATGCTATATAGTACATTGTTTTAGACCAGGGTCCATAAGGCTATAGTGAACTGCTTTAGACCAGGGCCCATAAGGCTATATAGTACATTGCTTTAGACCAGGGCCAATAAGGCTATATAGTACATTGTTTTAGATCAGGGCCCATAAGGCTACAGAGTTAACGACTTTAGAACAGGGCCCATAAGGCTATATACTCAATTGTTTTAGACCAGGGCCTTAAGGCTATAGAGTGAACTTCCTTAGACCGGGGCCCATAAGGCTATAGAGTGAACTTTTTTAGATCAGGGCCCATAAGGCTATATAGTACATTTTTTTTAGACCAGGTCCCATAAGGCTATATAGTGAACTACTTTAGATCAGGGCCCATAAGGCTATAGAGTGAACTGCTTTAGACCAGGGCCCATAAGGCTATATAGTCAATTGATTCAGACCAGGGCCCATAAGGCTATATAGTACATTGTTTTAGACCAGGGCCCATAAGGATATATAGTGAACCTCTTTAGACTAGGGCCCATAAGGCTATATAGTACATTGTTTAAGAACAGGTTCCATAAGGCTATAGAGTGCATTGTTTTAGACCAGGGCCCATAAGTCTATATTGTGAACTGCTTTAGACCAGGGCCCATAAGGCTACATAGTACATTGTTTTAGACCAGGGCCCATAAGGCTAAAGAGTGAACTGCTTTAGACCAGGGCCCATAATGCTATTTAGTACATTGTTTTAGACCAGCGCCCATAAGGCTTTATAGTAAATTGTTTTAGACCAGGGCCCATAAGGCTATAGAGTGAACTTCTTTAGACCAGGGCCCATAAGGCTATATAGTGAACTTCTTTAGACCAGGACCCATAAGTCTATATAGTGAACTGCTTTAGACCAGGGCCCATAATGCTATATAGTACATTGTTTTAGACCAGGGTCCATAAGGCTATAGTGAACTGCTTTAGACCAGGGCCCATAAGGCTATATAGTACATTGTTTTAGACCAGGGCCCATAAGGCTATAGAGTGAACTACTTTAGACCAGGGCCCATAAGGCTATAGAGTGAACTGCTTTAGACCAGAGCCCATAAGGCTATATAGTGAACTTCTTTAGACCGGGACCCATACGGCTATAGAGTGAACTTCTTTAGACCTGGGCCCATAAGGCTATAGAGTGAACTGCTTTAGAAAAGGGCCCATAAGTCTATAGAGTAAACTGCTTCAGACCAGGGCCTATAATGCTATATAGTACATTGTTTTAGACCAGGGCCCATAAGGCTATAGTGAACTGCTTTAGACCAGGGCACATAAGTCTATAGAGTAAACTGCTTTAGACCAGGGCCCATAAGGCTATATAGTGAACTTCTATAGACCGGGGCCCATAAGGCTATTGAGTGAACTTCTTTAGACCAGGGCCCATAAGGCTATAAAGTGAACTGCTTTAGACCAGGGCCCATAAGTCTATAGAGTAAACTGCTTTAGACCAGGGCCTATAATGCTATATAGTACATTGTTTTAGACCAGGGCCCATAAGGCTATAGTGAACTGCTTTAGACCAGGTCCAATAAGGCTATATAGTACATTGTTTTAGACCAGGGCCCATAAGGCTATAGAGTGAACTACTTTAGACCAGGGCCCATAAGGCTATAGAGTGAACTGCTTTCGAACAGGGCCCATAAGGCTATATAGTGAACTTCTTTAGACCGGGACCCATAAGGCTATAGAGTGAACTTCTTTAGACCTGGGCCCATAAGGCTATAGAGTGAACCTCTTTTTTGAAAAGGGCCCATAAGTCTATAGAGTAAACTGCTTCAGACCAGGGCCTATAATGCTATATAGTACATTGTTTTAGACCAGGGCCCATAAGGCTATAGTGAACTGCTTTAGACCAGGGCACATAAGGCTATAGAGTGAACTTCTTTAGACCAGGGCCCATAAGGCTATATAGTGAACTTCTTTAGACCGGGGCCCATAAGGCTATAGAGTGAACTTCTTTAGACCAGGTCCCTAAAGGCTATCTAGTGAACTGCTTTAGACCAGGACCCATAAGGCTACATAGTACATTGTTTTAGAGCAGGGCCCATAAGTCTATATAGTGAACTGCTTTAGACCAGGGGCCATAATGCTATATAGTATATTGTTTTAGACCAGGGCCCATAAGGCTAAAGAGTGAACTGCTAAAGACCAGAGACAATAAGGCTATATAGTACATTGTTTTAGACAATGGCCCATAAGGCTATATAGTGAACTGCTTTAGACCAGGGCCCATAATGCTATATAGTACATTGTTTTAGACCAGCGCCCATAAGGCTTTATAGTAAATTGTTTTAGACTAGGGCCCATAAGGCTATAGAGTGAACTTCTTTAGACCAGGGCCCATAAGGCTATATAGTGAACTTCTTTAGACCGGGGCCCATAAGGCTATAGAGTGAACTTCTTTAGACCAGGTCCCTAAAGGCTTTATAGTGAACTGCTTTAGACCAGGGCCCATAAGTCTATAGAGTGAACTGCTTTAGACCAGGGTCCATAATGTTATATAGTACATTGTTTTAGACCAGGGCCCATAATGCTATATTGCACATTGTTTTAGACCAGGGCCCATAAGGCTATATAGTGAACTGCTTTAGACCAGGGCCCAAAAGTCTATAGAGTAAACTGCTTTAGACCAGGGCCTATAATGCTATATAGTACATTGTTTTAGACCAGGGCCCATAAGGCTATAGAGTGAACTACTTTAGACCAGGGCCCATAAGGCTATAGAGTGAACTGCTTTAGACGAGGTCCCATAAGGCTATATAGTGAACTGCTTTAGACCAGGGCCCATAATGCTATATAGTACATTGTTTTAGACCAGGGTCCATAAGGCTATAGTGAACTGCTTTAGACCAGGGCCCATAAGGCTATATAGTACATTGTTTTAGACCAGGGCCCATAAGGCTATAGAGTGAACTACTTTAGACCAGGGCCCATAAGGCTATAGAGTGAACTGCTTTAGACCAGAGCCCATAAGGCTATATAGTGAACTTCTTTAGACCAGGACCCATACGGCTATAGAGTGAACTTCTTTAGACCTGGGCCCATAAGGCTATAGAGTGAACTGCTTTAGAAAAGGGCCCATAAGTCTATAGAGTAAACTGCTTCAGACCAGGGCCTATAATGCTATATAGTACATTGTTTTAGACCAGGGCCCATAAGGCTATAGTGAACTGCTTTAGACCAGGGCACATAAGTCTATAGAGTAAACTGCTTTAGACCAGGGCCCATAAGGCTATATAGTGAACTTCTATAGACCGGGGCCCATAAGGCTATTGAGTGAACTTCTTTAGACCAGGGCCCATAAGGCTATAAAGTGAACTGCTTTAGACCAGGGCCCATAAGTCTATAGAGTAAACTGCTTTAGACCAGGGCCTATAATGCTATATAGTACATTGTTTTAGACCAGGGCCCATAAGGCTATAGTGAACTGCTTTAGACCAGGTCCAATAAGGCTATATAGTACATTGTTTTAGACCAGGGCCCATAAGGCTATAGAGTGAACTACTTTAGACCAGGGCCCATAAGGCTATAGAGTGAACTGCTTTCGAACAGGGCCCATAAGGCTATATAGTGAACTTCTTTAGACCGGGACCCATAAGGCTATAGAGTGAACTTCTTTAGACCTGGGCCCATAAGGCTATAGAGTGAACCTCTTTTTGAAAAGGGCCCATAAGTCTATAGAGTAAACTGCTTCAGACCAGGGCCTATAATGCTATATAGTACATTGTTTTAGACCAGGGCCCATAAGGCTATAGTGAACTGCTTTAGACCAGGGCACATAAGGCTATAGAGTGAACTTCTTTAGACCAGGGCCCATAAGGCTATATAGTGAACTTCTTTAGACCAGGTCCCTAAAGGCTATCTAGTGAACTGCTTTAGACCAGGACCCATAAGGCTACATAGTACATTGTTTTAGAGCAGGGCCCATAAGTCTATATAGTGAACTGCTTTAGACCAGGGGCCATAATGCTATATAGTATATTGTTTTAGACCAGGGCCCATAAGGCTAAAGAGTGAACTGCTAAAGACCAGAGACAATAAGGCTATATAGTACATTGTTTTAGACAATGGCCCATAAGGCTATATAGTGAACTGCTTTAGACCAGGGCCCATAATGCTATATAGTACATTGTTTTAGACCAGCGCCCATAAGGCTTTATAGTAAATTGTTTTAGACTAGGGCCCATAAGGCTATAGAGTGAACTTCTTTAGACCAGGGCCCATAAGGCTATATAGTGAACTTCTTTAGACCGGGGCCCATAAGGCTATAGAGTGAACTGCTTTAGACCAGGGTCCATAATGCTATAGTGAACTGCTTTAGACCAGGGCCCATAAGGCTATAGTGAACTGCTTTAGACCAGGGCCCATAAGGCTATCGAGTGAACTGCTTTAGACCAGGGCCCATAATGCTATATTGTACATTGTTTTAGACCAGGGCCCATAAGGCTATATAGTTAACTGCTTTAGACCAGGGCCCATAATGCTGTATAGTACATTGTTTTAGACAAGGGCCCATAAGGATAAAAAGTGAACGGCTTTAGAACAGGGCCCATAAGGCTATAGTGTGAACTGCTTTAGACGAGGTCCCATAAGGCTATAGTGAACTGCTTTAGACCAGGGCCCATAAGGCTATATAGTACATTGTTTTAGACCAGGGCCCATAAGGCTATAGAGTGAACTACTTTAGACCAGGGCCCATAAGGCTATAGAGTGAACTGCTTTAGACCAGAGCCCATAAGGCTATATAGTGAACTTCTTTAGACCGGGACCCATACGGCTATAGAGTGAACTTCTTTAGACCTGGGCCCATAAGGCTATAGAGTGAACTGCTTTAGAAAAGGGCCCATAAGTCTATAGAGTAAACTGCTTCAGACCAGGGCCTATAATGCTATATAGTACATTGTTTTAGACCAGGGCCCATAAGGCTATAGTGAACTGCTTTAGACCAGGGCACATAAGTCTATAGAGTAAACTGCTTTAGACCAGGGCCCATAAGGCTATATAGTGAACTTCTATAGACCGGGGCCCATAAGGCTATTGAGTGAACTTCTTTAGACCAGGGCCCATAAGGCTATAAAGTGAACTGCTTTAGACCAGGGCCCATAAGTCTATAGAGTAAACTGCTTTAGACCAGGGCCTATAATGCTATATAGTACATTGTTTTAGACCAGGGCCCATAAGGCTATAGTGAACTGCTTTAGACCAGGTCCAATAAGGCTATATAGTACATTGTTTTAGACCAGGGCCCATAAGGCTATAGAGTGAACTACTTTAGACCAGGGCCCATAAGGCTATAGAGTGAACTGCTTTCGAACAGGGCCCATAAGGCTATATAGTGAACTTCTTTAGACCGGGTCCCATAAGGCTATAGAGTGAACTTCTTTAGACCTGGGCCCATAAGGCTATAGAGTGAACTGCTTTAGAAAAGGGCCCATAAGTCTATAGAGTAAACTGCTTCAGACCAGGGCCTATAATGCTATATAGTACATTGTTTTAGACCAGGGCCCATAAGGCTATAGTGAACTGCTTTAGACCAGGGCACATAAGGCTATAGAGTGAACTTCTTTAGACCAGGGCCCATAAGGCTATATAGTGAACTTCTTTAGACCGGGGCCCATAAGGCTATAGAGTGAACTTCTTTAGACCAGGTCCCTAAAGGCTTTATAGTGAACTGCTTTAGACCAGGGCCCATAAGGCTATCTAGTGAACTGCTTTAGACCAGGACCCATAAGGCTACATAGTACATTGTTTTAGAGCAGGGCCCATAAGTCTATATAGTGAACTGCTTTAGACCAGGGGCCATAATGCTATATAGTATATTGTTTTAGACCAGGGCCCATAAGGCTAAAGAGTGAACTGCTTTAGACCAGGGGCCATAATGCTATATAGTATATTCCTTTAGACCAGGGCCCATAAGGCTATATAGTACATTGTTTTAGACCAGGGCCAATAAGGCTATATAGTACATTGTTTTAGATCAGGGCCCATAAGGCTATAGATTGAACTACTTTAGACCAGGGACCATAAGTCTACAGAGTTAACGACTTTAGAACAGGGCCCATAAGGCTATATACTCAATTGTTTTAGACCAGGGCCATAAGGCTATAGAGTGAACTTCCTTAGACCGGGGCCCATAAGACTATAGAGTGAACTTTTTTAGATCAGGGCCCATAAGGCTATATAGTACATTTTTTTAGACCAGGGCCCATAAGGCTATATAGTGAACTACTTTAGATCAGGGCCCATAAGGCTATATAGTGAACTGCTTTAGACCAGGGCTCATAAGGCTACATAGTCAATTGATTCAGACCAGGGCCCATAAGGCTATATAGTACATTGTTTTAGACCAGGGCCCATAAGGATATATAGTGAACCTCTTTAGACTAGGGCCCATAAGGCTATATAGTACATTGTTTAAGAACAGGTTCCATAAGGCTATAGAGTGCATTGTTTTAGACCAGGGCCCATAAGTCTATATTGTGAACTGCTTTAGACCAGGGCCCATAAGGCTACATAGTACATTGTTTTAGACCAGGGTCAATAAGGCTATATAGTACATTGTTTTAGATCAGGGCCCATAAGGCTATAGATTGAACTACTTTAGACCAGGGACCATAAGGCTACAGAGTTAACGACTTTAGAACAGGGCCCATAAGGCTATATACTCAATTGTTTTAGACCAGGGCCATAAGGCTATAGAGTGAACTTCCTTAGACCGGGGCCCATAAGGCTATAGAGTGAACTACTTTAGATCAGGGCCCATAAGGCTATATAGTGAACTGCTTTAGACCAGGGCTCATAAGGCTACATAGTCAATTGATTCAGACCAGGGCCCATAAGGCTATATAGTACATTGTTTTAGACCAGGGCCCATAAGGATATATAGTGAACTTCTTTAGACCAGGGCCCATAAGGCTACATAGCACATTGTTTTAGACCAGGGCCCATAAAGGCTAAAGAGTGAACTGCTTTAGACCAGGGCCCATAATGCTATTTAGTACATTGTTTTAGACCAGCGCCCATAAGGCTTTATAGTAAATTGTTTTAGACCAGGGCCCATAAGGCTATATAGTGAATTTCTTTAGACCGGGGCCCATAAGGCTATAGAGTGAACTGCTTTAGACCAGGTCCCTAAAGGCTTTATAGTGAACTGCTTTAGACCAGGGCCCATAAGTCTATAGAGTGAACTGCTTTAGACCAGGGTCCATAATGCTATAGTGAACTGCTTTAGACCAGGGCCCATAAGGCTATAGTGAACTGCTTTAGACCAGGGCCCATAAGGCTATCGAGTGAACTGCTTTAGATCAGGGCCCATAATGCTATATTGTACATTGTTTTAGACCAGGGCCCATAAGGCTATATAGTTAACTGCTTTAGACCAGGGCCCATAATGCTATATAGTACATTGTTTTAGACAAGGGCCCATAAGGATAAAAAGTGAACGGCTTTAGAACAGGGCCCTATAGTGTGAACTGCTTTACCAGGGGCTATAGTACATTGTTTTAGACCAAGGCCTATGCTATATAGTAAATTGTTTTAGACCAGGGCCCATAAGGCTATATAGTGAACTTCTTTAGACCGGGGCCCATAAGGCTATAGAGTGAACTTCTTTAGACCAGGGCCCATAAGGCTATAAAGTGAACTGCTTTAGACCAGGGCCCATAAGTCTATAGAGTAAACTGCTTTAGACCAGGGCCTATAATGCTATATAGTACATTGTTTTAGACCAGGGGCCATAAGGCTATAGTGAACTGCTTTAGACCAGGTCCAATAAGGCTATATAGTACATTGTTTTAGACCAGGGCCCATAAGGCTATAGAGTGAACTACTTTAGACCAGGGCCCATAAGGCTATAGAGTGAACTGCTTTAGACCAGAGCCCATAAGGCTATATAGTGAACTTCTTTAGACCGGGACCCATACGGCTATAGAGTGAACTTCTTTAGACCTGGGCCCATAAGGCTATAGAGTGAACTGCTTTAGAAAAGGGCCCATAAGTCTATAGAGTAAACTGCTTCAGACCAGGGCCTATAATGCTATATAGTACATTGTTTTAGACCAGGGCCCATAAGGCTATAGTGAACTGCTTTAGACCAGGGCACATAAGTCTATAGAGTAAACTGCTTTAGACCAGGGCCCATAAGGCTATATAGTGAACTTCTATAGACCGGGGCCCATAAGGCTATTGAGTGAACTTCTTTAGACCAGGGCCCATAAGGCTATAAAGTGAACTGCTTTAGACCAGGGCCCATAAGTCTATAGAGTAAACTGCTTTAGACCAGGGCCTATAATGCTATATAGTACATTGTTTTAGACCAGGGCCCATAAGGCTATAGTGAACTGCTTTAGACCAGGTCCAATAAGGCTATATAGTACATTGTTTTAGACCAGGGCCCATAAGGCTATAGAGTGAACTTCTTTAGACCAGGTCCCTAAAGGCTTTATAGTGAACTGCTTTAGACCAGGGCCCATAAGGCTATCTAGTGAACTGCTTTAGACCAGGACCCATAAGGCTACATAGTACATTGTTTTAGAGCAGGGCCCATAAGTCTATATAGTGAACTGCTTTAGACCAGGGGCCATAATGCTATATAGTATATTGTTTTAGACCAGGGCCCATAAGGCTAAAGAGTGAACTGTAAAGACCAGAGACAATAAGGCTATATAGTACATTGTTTTAGACAATGGCCCATAAGGCTATATAGTGAACTGCTTTAGACCAGGGCCCATAATGCTATATAGTACATTGTTTTAGACCAGCGCCCATAAGGCTTTATAGTAAATTGTTTTAGACTAGGGCCCATAAGGCTATAGAGTGAACTTCTTTAGACCAGGGCCCATAAGGCTATAGAGTGAACTTCTTTAGACCGGGGCCCATAAGGCTATAGAGTGAACTTCTTTAGACCTGGGCCCATAAGGCTTTAGAGTGAACTGCTTTAGAAAAGGGCCCATAAGTCTATAGAGTAAACTGCTTCAGACCAGGGCTATATAGTACATAATGCTATATAGTACATTGTTTTAGACCAGGGCCCATAAGGCTATAGTGAACTGCTTTAGACCAGGGCATATAAGTCTATAGAGTAAACTGCTTTAGACCAGGGCCTATAATGCTATATAGTACATTGTTTTAGACCAGGGCCCATAAGGCTATAGTGAACTGCTTTAGACCAGGTCCAATAAGGCTATATAGTAAAAAAAATTAGACCAGGGCCCATAAGGCTATAGAGTGAACTTCTTTAGACCAGGGCCCATAAGGCTATAGAGTGAACTGCTTTAGACCAGGTCCCATAAGGCTATATAGTGAACTGCTTTAGACAAGGGCCCATAAGGCTAACTGCTTTAGACTAGGGCCCATAATGTGACCAGGGCCCATAAGGCTATAGAGTTAACCTCTTTAGACCAGGGCCCATAAGGCTATATAGTAAATTGTTTTAGACCAGGGCCATAAGGCATAAGGCTATAGAGTGAACTGCTTTAGACCAGGTCCCATAAGGTTATATAGTGAACTGCTTTAGACCAGGACCCATAAGGCTATATAGTGAACTGCTTTAGACCAGGGCCCATAATGCTATATAGTACATTGTTTTAGACCAGGGTCCATAAGGCTATAGTGAACTGCTTTAGACCAGGGCCCATAAGGCTATATATTGTTTTAGACCAGGGCCCATAAGGCTATATAGTACATTGTTTAAGAACAGGTTCCATAAGGCTATATAGTGCATTGTTTTAGACCAGGTCCCATAAGGCTATATAGTGAACTGCTTTAGACCAGGGCCCATAAGGCTATATAGTGAACTGCTTTAGACCAGGGCCCATAAGGCTATAGAGTGAACTGCTTTAGACCAGGTCCCATAAGGTTATATAGTGAACTGCTTTAGACCAGGGCCCATAATGCTATATAGTACATTGTTTTAGACCAGGGTCCATAAGGCTATAGTGAACTGCTTTAGACCAGGGCCCATAAGGCTATATAGTACATTGCTTTAGACCAGGGCCAATAAGGCTATATAGTACATTGTTTTAGATCAGGGCCCATAAGGCTACAGAGTTAACGACTTTAGAACAGGGCCCATAAGGCTATATACTCAATTGTTTTAGACCAGGGCCATAAGGCTATAGAGTGAACTTCCTTAGACCGGGGCCCATAAGGCTATAGAGTGAACTTTTTTAGATCAGGGCCCATAAGGCTATATAGTACATTTTTTTTAACCAGGTCCCATAAGGCTATATAGTGAACTACTTTAGATCAGGGCCCATAAGGCTATAGAGTGAACTGCTTTAGACCAGGGCCCATAAGGCTATATAGTCAATTGATTCAGACCAGGGCCCATAAGGCTATATAGTACATTGTTTTAGACCAGGGCCCATAAGGATATATAGTGAACCTCTTTAGACTAGGGCCCATAAGGCTATATAGTACATTGTTTAAGAACAGGTTCCATAAGGCTATAGAGTGCATTGTTTTAGACCAGGGCCCATAAGTCTATATTGTGAACTGCTTTAGACCAGGGCCCATAAGGCTACATAGTACATTGTTTTAGACCAGGGCCCATAAGGCTAAAGAGTGAACTGCTTTAGACCAGGGCCCATAATGCTATTTAGTACATTGTTTTAGACCAGCGCCCATAAGGCTTTATAGTAAATTGTTTTAGACCAGGGCCCATAAGGCTATAGAGTGAACTTCTTTAGACCAGGGCCCATAAGGCATAGTGAACTTCTTTAGACCAGGACCCATAAGTCTATATAGTGAACTGCTTTAGACCAGGGCCCATAATGCTATATAGTACATTGTTTTAGACCAGGGTCCATAAGGCTATAGTGAACTGCTTTAGACCAGGGCCCATAAGGCTATATAGTACATTGTTTTAGACCAGGGCCAATAAGGCTATATAGTACATTGTTTTAGACCAGGGCCCATAAGGATATATAGTGAACCTCTTTAGACTAGGGCCCATAAGGCTATATAGTACATTGTTTAAGAACAGGTTCCATAAGGCTATATAGTGCATTGTTTTAGACCAGGGCCCATAAGTCTATATTGTGAACTGCTTTAGACCAGGGCCCATAAGGCTATATAGTGAACTGCTTTAGACCAGGGCCCATAAGGCTATAGAGTGAACTGCTTTAGACCAGGTCCCATAAGGTTATATAGTGAACTGCTTTAGACCAGGGCCCATAATGCTATATAGTACATTGTTTTAGACCAGGGTCCATAAGGCTATAGTGAACTGCTTTAGACCAGGGCCCATAAGGCTATATAGTACATTGTTTTAGACCAGGGCCAATAAGGCTATATAGTACATTGTTTTAGATCAGGGCCCATAAGGCTATAGATTGAACTACTTTAGACCAGGGACCATAAGTCTACAGAGTTAACGACTTTAGAAAAGGGCCCATAAGGCTATATACTCAATTGTTTTAGACCAGGGCCATAAGGCTATAGAGTGAACTTCCTTAGACCGGGGCCCATAAGACTATAGAGTTAACTTTTTTAGATCAGGGCCCATAAGGCTATATAGTACATTTTTTTAGACCAGGGCCCATAAGGCTATATAGTGAACTACTTTAGATCAGGGCCCATAAGGCTATATAGTGAACTACTTTAGACCAGGGACCATAAGGCTATATAGTGAACTGCTTTAGACCAGGGCTCATAAGGCTACATAGTCAATTGATTCAGACCAGGGCCCATAAGGCTATATAGTACATTGTTTTAGACCAGGGCCCATAAGGATATATAGTGAACCTCTTTAGACTAGGGCCCATAAGGCTATATAGTACATTGTTTAAGAACAGGTTCCATAAGGCTATAGAGTGCATTGTTTTAGACCAGGGCCCATAAGGCTACATAGTACATTGTTTTAGACCAGGGCCCATAAAGGCTAAAGAGTGAACTGCTTTAGACCAGGGCCCATAATGCTATTTAGTACATTGTTTTAGACCAGCGCCCATAAGGCTTTATAGTAAATTGTTTTAGACCAGGGCCCATAAGGCTATAGAGTGAACTTCTTTAGACCAGGGCCCATAAGGCTATATAGTGAACTTCTTTAGACCAGGACCCATAAGTCTATATAGTGAACTGCTTTAGACCAGGGCCCATAATGCTATATAGTACATTGTTTTAGACCAGGGCCCATACGTCTATATTGTGAACTGCTTTAGACCAGGGCCCATAAGGCTATATAGTACATTGTTTTAGACCAGGGCCAATAAGGCTATATAGTACATTGTTTTAGATCAGGGCCCATAAGGCTATAGATTGAACTACTTTAGACCAGGGACCATAAGTCTACAGAGTTAACGACTTTAGAACAGGGCCCATAAGGCTATATACTCAATTGTTTTAGACCAGGGCCATAAGGCTATAGAGTGAACTTCCTTAGACCGGGGCCCATAAGACTATAGAGTGAACTTTTTTAGATCAGGGCCCATAAGGCTATATAGTACATTTTTTTAGACCAGGGCCCATAAGGCTATATAGTGAACTACTTTAGATCAGGGCCCATAAGTCTATATTGTGAACTGCTTTAGACCAGGGCCCATAAGGCTATATAGTGAACTGCTTTAGACCAGGGCCCATAAGGCTATAGAGTGAACTGCTTTAGACCAGGTCCCATAAGGTTATATAGTGAACTGCTTTAGACCAGGGCCCATAATGCTATATAGTACATTGTTTTAGACCAGGGTCCATAAGGCTATAGTGAACTGCTTTAGACCAGGGCCCATAAGGCTATATAGTACATTGTTTTAGACCAGGGCCAATAAGGCTATATAGTACATTGTTTTAGATCAGGGCCCATAAGGCTATAGATTGAACTACTTTAGACCAGGGACCATAAGTCTACAGAGTTAACGACTTTAGAACAGGGCCCATAAGGCTATATACTCAATTGGTTTAGACCAGGGCCATAAGGCTATAGAGTGAACTTCCTTAGACCGGGGCCCATAAGACTATAGAGTGAACTTTTTTAGATCAGGGCCCATAAGGCTATATAGTACATTTTTTTAGACCAGGGCCCATAAGGCTATATAGTGAACTACTTTAGATCAGGGCCCATAAGGCTATATAGTGAACTGCTTTAGACCAGGGCTCATAAGGCTACATAGTCAATTGATTCAGACCAGGGCCCATAAGGCTATATAGTACATTGTTTTAGACCAGGGCCCATAAGGATATATAGTGAACCTCTTTAGACTAGGGCCCATAAGGCTATATAGTACATTGTTTAAGAACAGGTTCCATAAGGCTATAGAGTGCATTGTTTTAGACCAGGGCCCATAAGTCTATATTGTGAACTGCTTTAGACCAGGGCCCATAAGGCTACATAGTACATTGTTTTAGACCAGGGTCAATAAGGCTATATAGTACATTGTTTTAGATCAGGGCCCATAAGGCTATAAATTGAACTACTTTAGACCAGGGACCATAAGGCTACAGAGTTAACGACTTTAGAACAGGGCCCATAAGGCTATATACTCAATTGTTTTAGACCAGGGCCATAAGGCTATAGAGTGAACTTCCTTAGACCGGGGCCCATAAGGCTATAGAGTGAACTACTTTAGATCAGGGCCCATAAGGCTATATAGTGAACTGCTTTAGACCAGGGCTCATAAGGCTACATAGTCAATTGATTCAGACCAGGGCCCATAAGGCTATATAGTACATTGTTTTAGACCAGGGCCCATAAGGATATATAGTGAACCTCTTTAGACTAGGGCCCATAAGGCTATATAGTACATTGTTTAAGAACAGGTTCCATAAGGCTATAGAGTGCATTGTTTTAGACCAGGGCCCATACGTCTATATTGTGAACTGCTTTAGACCAGGGCCCATAAGGCTACATAGTACATTGTTTTAGACCAGGGCCCATAAAGGCTAAAGAGTGAACTGCTTTAGACCAGGGCCCATAATGCTATTTAGTACATTGTTTTAGACCAGCGCCCATAAGGCTTTATAGTAAATTGTTTTAGACCAGGGCCCATAAGGCTATATAGTGAACTTCTTTAGACCGGGGCCCATAAGGCTATAGAGTGAACTTCTTTAGACCAGGGCCCATAAGGCTATAGAGTGAACTGCTTTAGACCAGGGCCCATAAGTCTATAGAGTAAACTTTTTTAGACCAGGGCCTATAATGCTATATAGTACATTGTTTTAGACCAGGGGCCATAAGGCTATAGTGAACTGCTTTAGACCAGGTCCAATAAGGCTATATAGTACATTGTTTTAGACCAGGGCCCATAAGGCTATAGAGTGAACTACTTTAGACCAGGGCCCATAAGGCTATAGAGTGAACTGCTTTAGACCAGAGCCCATAAGGCTATATAGTGAACTTCTTTAGACCGGGACCCATACGGCTATAGAGTGAACTTCTTTAGACCTGGGCCCATAAGGCTATAGAGCAGGGGTGTCAAAGTCAAATGGACGGAGGGCCAAATAAAAAAATCAGCTACAAGACGAGGGCCGGACTGTTCGAATGTTCATTGAAAAATTTTTAAATGACGCATATAGTCTAGTGAACCTAATTGAACCTACTGAAAACCTAACAAATATATTACAATATGATCAGATAAATAAAGCAATATTTTCTTATGGCTCTGTCAGTAATCTTTAATTTTCAACAGACACAAAAGACAAATTTCCTTTATATAAATATCCCCATAACATGAACATTAAATGAAAGAAACCGGTATTCAAGGCACCATCAGTAGACTATATTTTCTATTTTAGCAAAAGTGGGCTAAATTTACTTCAAAGAAAAAACAATAATAGCAATTTTCTATCATCCACTCAACTGAAATATTTTTAAAATATAATTGGATTGAAATACAAAAAAATAAAGTGCAAAAATCTATTAATCAAAAACAACACTTTGTTTAAGGAGAAGTAACATGCAGTGAAAACAAATATTAAATTTTAACTTTTAAACTTGAACTGAGTAAAAACTCTAAATATGTGATTGCACAGTAATGTTCACTTGTTTGAGGTTGAGGGTGATACTTGGTGGTGTCCCATCTTTTCCACAAGTTCATCAATGTTCGGGGTAAGGCTCTGAGCTGAAGAAATCCTCAGAATTGAGTGGAGGTGTTCAGCAGTAAGTCGACTTCTGTGTGATGTTTTGTTCAGGTTCATCAAAGAAAACAGTTGTTCACACAGGTATGTGCTGCCAAACATAGACAACGTTTGAGCAGCCTGGATGCGCAGCTGGGGCATTGTGCCGGGGAGGAAACGGGCGAACTCCGCAGCACCCACTGCCGCATATTTTGCCCTCAGTGCATCATTGCATTGGAGGTCAATCAACTCCATTTGGAGGTTTGGTGGTGAGCTTTCCACGTCAACAGCAAATGGGTTACCGAGCAGTTCCAACCTGCTTTTTTGTGCTTCAAAGTCAGCAAATCGGCGTCGAAAGTCAGCGGCAAGCATACCTATTTTATCAGCCAACTGTGTGCTCGGGAACGCACTGGTAGAGAGCTTCTCTTTCATGGTCTGGCAGCTGGGAAAGTGGCTCAAATTTTCTTTCCGCATCTGCGTCTCCCACAGAGTCAGTTTGGTTTTAAATGCCTTCACTGTACTGTACATATCAGAGATGACACGATCCCGACCCTGCAGCTGCAAGTTTATTGCATTCAGATGACTCGTAATGTCACACAGAAAAGCCATTTCACACAGAAACATTTCGTCTCGGAGTTGTGTTGTGTCTTTCCCTTTGCTGTCCAAGAACAGACAAATCTCCTCACGAAGCTCGAAACATCTTTGAAGCACCTTTCCCTGGCTTAGCCATCGCACCTCTGTGTGATAAGGCAAATCACCATGCTCCGTTTCTAACTCCGTCAGAAATGCCTTGAACTGGCGGTGATTCAAACCTTTGGCTCTGATAAAGTTAACTGTGCGCGTGATGATGCTCATTACATGCTCCATTTTCAAGGCTTTACCGCACAACGCTTCCTGGTGTATGATACAATGATAAGCTGTCAGCTCACCTGTCGCGTTTTCCTCTTGCATCTTTTCCCGTATCTTCGCCACCAGTCCGCTCCTGTGTCCACACATCGCAGGTGCTCCGTCGGTTGTCAAACCCACGAGTTTTTCCCAAGGCAGCTCCATCTCATTTACACATCTTGACACCTCTTCATACAAATCATGCCCCGTAGTTGTGCCATGCATAGGACGTAAAGCCAAAAACTCCTCTGTCACGCTTAGGTTGGAGTCCACTCCGCGGATGAAAATTGACAACTGGGCAATGTCAGAAATGTCGGTGCTCTCATCCACAGCCAAGGAATATGCAATAAAATCTTTTCCCTTTTTCACAAGCTGCTCTTTTAGATTGATGGACAACTGGTCTACTCTCTCGGCAATGGTGTTTCTGCTCAGACTCACATTTAAAAAGAGTTGCCTTTTTTCTGGGCAAACTTCGTCACAAACTTTAATCATGCAGTTTTTGATGAAATCCCCCTCCGTAAATGGCCGGGCTGATTTAGCGATCTCTTCTGCCAAAATAAAACTGGCCTTGACAGTTGCGTCCGCGTGTGTGTCCGCGTGTTTCGTTTCATAATGTCGTCTCAGATTATACTCTTTCAGTACCGCCACACTTTCTCCACACAGAAGACACACAGGTTTTCCAGCTACCTTCGTGAACATATACTCCGACTCCCACCTTGTTTGAAACCCCCGGTTCTCAGTATCCACCTTCCGTTTTGCCATTTTTGATGGGTATCTGAAAGTTAATTTTACTGTGATGCTGACGACTGCTGTGCCAATAAATATTGAAATGAAGCAGCCTACTGCTCGGTGCGTCACCTTTGCATTGTGGGAAATGTAGTATTGGTGCGTGTAAAAGATCTGCGGGCTGCCGGCTTGCTGCGGGCCGGTTCTAATAATAAATCAAGATCATCCCAGGGGCCGTAAAAAACCTTCTGCGGGCCGGATGTGGCCCGCGGGCCTTGACTCTGACATATGTGCTATAGAGTGAACTGCTTTAGAAAAGGGCCCATAAGTCTATAGAGTAAACTGCTTCAGACCAGGGCCTATAATGCTATATAGTACATTGTTTTAGACCAGGGCCCATAAGGCTATAGTGAACTGCTTTAGACCAGGGCACATAAGTCTATAGAGTAAACTGCTTTAGACCAGGGCCCATAAGGCTATATAGTGAACTTCTTTAGACCGGGGCCCATAAGGCTATAGAGTGAACTTCTTTAGACCAGGGCCCATAAGGCTATAAAGTGAACTGCTTTAGACCAGGGCCCATAAGTCTATAGAGTAAACTGCTTTAGACCAGGGCCTATAATGCTATATAGTACATTGTTTTAGACCAGGGCCCATAAGGCTATAGTGAACTGCTTTAGACCAGGTCCAATAAGGCTATATAGTACATTGTTTTAGACCAGGGCCCATAAGGCTATAGAGTGAACTACTTTAGACCAGGGCCCATAAGGCTATAGAGTGAACTGCTTTAGAACAGGGCCCATAAGGCTATATAGTGAACTTCTTTAGACCGGGACCCATAAGGCTATAGAGTGAACTTCTTTAGACCTGGACCCATAAGGCTATAGAGTACATTGTTTTAGACCAGGGCCCATGAGTCTATAGAGTAAACTGCTTCAGACCAGGGCCTATAATGCTATATAGTACATTGTTTTAGACCAGGGCCCATAAGGCTATAGTGAACTGCTTTAGACCAGGGCACATAAGTCTATAGAGTAAACTGCTTTAGACCAGGGCCAAAAAGGCTATATAGTACATTTTTTTAGACCAGGGCCCATAAGGCTATAGAGTGAACTTCGTTAGAACAGGGCCCATAAGGCTATAGAGTGAACTGCTTTAGACCAGGTCCCATAAGGCTATATAGTGAACTGCTTTAGACAAGGGCCCATAAGGCTAAAAAGTGAATGGCTTTAGAACAGGGCCCATAAGGCTATAGAGTGAACTGCTTTAGATCAGGTTCCATAAGGTTATATAGTGAACTGCTTTAGACCAGGACCCATAAGGCTACATAGTGCATTGTTTTAGTCCAGTGCCCATAAGTAAATATAGTGAACTGCTTTAGACCAGGGCCCATAAGGCTATATAGTGAACTGCTTTAGATCAGGTTCCATAAGGCTATATAGTGAGCTGCTTTAGACCAGGACCCATAAGGCTACATAGTGCATTGTTTTAGTCCAGTGCCCATAAGTAAATATAGTGAACTGCTTTAGACCAGGGCCCATAAGGCTATATAGTGAACTGCTTTAGACCAGGTCCCATAAGTCTATATAGTGAACTGCTTTAGACCAGGGCCCATAAGGCTATATAGTACATTGTTTTAGACCAGGGCCCATAAGGCTATATAGTGAACCTCTTTAGACTAGGGCCCATAAGGCTATATAGTACATTGTTTAAGAACAGGTTCCATAAGGCTATAGAGTGCATTGTTTTAGACCAGGGCCCATAAGTCTATATTGTGAACTGCTTTAGACCAGGGCCCATAAGGCTATCTAGTGAACTGCTTTAGACCAGGACCCATAAGGCTACATAGTACATTGTTTTAGAGCAGGGCCCATAAGTCTATATAGTGAACTGCTTTAGACCAGGGGCCATAATGCTATATAGTATATTGTTTTAGACCAGGGCCCATAAGGCTAAAGAGTGAACTGCTAAAGACCAGAGACAATAAGGCTATATAGTACATTGTTTTAGACAATGGCCCATAAGGCTATATAGTGAACTGCTTTAGACCAGGGCCCATAATGCTATATAGTACATTGTTTTAGACCAGCGCCCATAAGGCTTTATAGTAAATTGTTTTAGACCAGGGCCCATAAGTGTGAAGTAAGAGTGAACTTCTTTAGACCAGGGCCCATAAGGCTATATAGTGAACTTCTTTAGACCGGGGCCCATAAGGCTATAGAGTGAACTTCTTTAGACCAGGTCCCTAAAGGCTTTATAGTGAACTGCTTTAGACCAGGGCCCATAAGTCTATAGAGTGAACTGCTTTAGACCAGGGTCCATAATGCTATATAGTACATTGTTTTAGACCAGGGCCCATAATGCTATATTGCACATTGTTTTAGACCAGGGCCCATAAGGCTATAGAGTGAACTGCTTTAGACCAGGGCCCAAAAGTCTATAGAGTAAACTGCTTTAGACCAGGGCCTATAATGCTATATAGTACATTGTTTTAGACCAGGGCCCATAAGGCTATAGTGAACTGCTTTAGACCAGGTCCAATAAGGCTATATAGTACATTGTTTTAGATCAGGGCCCATAAGGCTATAGAGTGAACTACTTTAGACCAGGGCCCATAAGGCTATAGAGTGAACTGCTTTAGACGAGGTCCCATAAGGCTATATAGTACATTGTTTTAGACCAGGGCCCATAAGGCTATATAGTACATTGTTTTAGACCAGGGCCGATAAGGCTATATCGTGAACTGCTTTAGACTAGGGCCCATAATGCTATATATTACATTCTTTCTTTAGACCAGGGCCCATAAGGGGCTATAGAGTTAACCTCTTTAGACCAGGGCCCATAAGGCTATATAGTAAATTGTTTTAGACCAGGGCCATAAGGCTATAGAGTGAACTTCTTTAGACCGATCAGGGCCCATAAGGCTATATAGTACATTGTTTTAGATCAGGGCCCATAAGGCTATAGATTGAACTACTTTAGACCAGGGCCCATAAGGCTACAGAGTTAACGTCTTTAGAACAGGGCCCATAAGGCTATATAGTCAATTGTTTTAAACCAGGGCCATAAGGCTATAGAGTGAACTTTTTTAGATCAGGGCCCATAAGGCTATATAGTACATTGTTTTAGACCAGGGCCCATAAGGCTATATTGTGAACTGCTTTAGACCAGGGCCCATAAGGCTATATAGTGAACTGCTTTAGACCAGGGCCCATAAGGCTACATAGTACATTGTTTTAGACAAGGGCCCATAAGGCTAAAAAGTGAACGGCTTTAGAACAGGGCCCATAAGGCCATAGTGTGAACTGCTTTAGACCAGGGCCCATAATGCTATATTGTACATTGTTTTAGACCAAGGCCTATAAGGCTATATAGTAAATTGTTTTAGACCAGGGCCAATAAGGCTATATATTGAACTTCTTTAGACCGGGGCCCATAAGGCTATAGAGTGAACTTCTTTAGACCAGGGCCCATAAGGCTATAGAGTGAACTGCTTTAGACCGGGACCCATAAGGCTATAGAGTGAACTTCTTTAGACCTGGGCCCATAAGGATATAGAGTGAACTGCTTTAGAAAAGGGCCCATAAGTCTATAGAGTAAACTGCTTCAGACCAGGGCCTATAATGCTATATAGTACATTGTTTTAGACCAGGGCCCATACGGCTATAGAGTGAACTTCTTTAGACCAGGGGCCATAAGGCTATATAGTACATTATTTTAGACCAGGGCCCATAAGGCTATAGAGTGAACTTCTTTAGAACAGGGCCCATAAGGCTATAGAGGGAACTGCTTTAGACCAGGTCCCATAGGGCTATATAGTGAATTGCTTTAGACAAGGGCCCATAAGGCTAAAAAGTGAACGGCTTTAGAACAGGGCCCATAAGGCTATAGAGTGAACTGCTTTAGATCAGGTTCCATAAGGCTATATAGTGAACTGCTTTAGACCAGGACCCATAAGGCTACATAGTGCATTGTTTTAGTCCAGTGCCCATAAGTAAATATAGTGAACTGCTTTAGACCAGGGCCCATAAGGCTATATAGTGAACTGCTTTAGACCAGGTCCCATAAGTCTATATAGTGAACTGCTTTAGACCAGGGCCCATAAGGCTATATAGTGAACTGCTTTAGACCAGGGCCCATAAGGCTATATAGTGAACTTCTTTAGACCGGGGCCCATAAGGCTATCGAGTGAACTGCTTTAGACCAGGGCCCATAATGCTATATTGTACATTGTTTTAGACCAGGGCCCATAAGGCTATATAGTTAACAGCTTTATATCAGGGCCCATAATGCTATATAGTACATTGTTTTAGACAAGGGCCCATAAGGCTAAAAAGTGAACGGCTTTAGAACAGGGCCCATAAGGCTATAGTGTGAACTGCTTTAGACCAGGGCCCATAATTATATATTGTACATTGTTTTAGACCAGGGCCTATAATGCTATATAGTACATTGTTTTAGACCAGGGCCCATAAGGCTATAGTGAACTGCATAGACCAGGTCCAATAAGGCTATATAGTACATTTTTTAGACCAGGGTCCATAATGCTATAGAGTGAACTACTTTAGACCAGGGCCCATAAGGCTATATAGTGAACTGCTTTAGACCAGGACCCATAAGGCTACATAGTGCATTGTTTTAGTCCAGTGCCCATAAGTAAATATAGTGAACTGCTTTAGACCAGGGCCCATAAGGCTATATAGTGAACTGCTTTAGAACAGGTCCCATAAGTCTATATAGTGAACTGCTTTAGACCAGGGCCCATAAAGCTATATAGTGAACTGCTTTAGACCAGGGCCCATAAGGCTATATAGTGAACTTCTTTAGACCGGGGCCCATAAGGCTATCGAGTGAACTGCTTTAGACCAGGGCCCATAATGCTATATTGTACATTGTTTTAGACCAGGGCCCATAAGGCTATATAGTTAACAGCTTTATACCAGGGCCCATAATGCTATATAGTACATTGTTTTAGACAAGGGCCCATAAGGCTAAAAAGTGAACGGCTTTAGAACAGGGCCCATAAGGCTATAGTTTGAACTGCTTTAGACCAGGGCCCATAATGCTATATTGTACATTGTTTTAGACCAGGGCCTATAATGCTATATAGTACATTGTTTTAGACCAGGGCCCATAAGGCTATAGTGAACTGCTTTAGACCAGGTCCAATAAGGCTATATAGTACATTGTTTTAGACCAGGGTCCATAATGCTATAGAGTGAACTACTTTAGACCAGGTCCCATAAGTCTATATAGTGAACTGCTTTAGACCAGGGCCCATAAAGCTATATAGTGAACTGCTTTAGACCAGGGCCCATAAGGCTATATAGTGAACTTCTTTAGACCGGGGCCCATAAGGCTATCGAGTGAACTGCTTTAGACCAGGGCCCATAATGCTATATTGTACATTGTTTTAGACCAGGGCCCATAAGGCTATATAGTTAACAGCTTTATACCAGGGCCCATAATGCTATATAGTACATTGTTTTAGACAAGGGCCCATAAGGCTAAAAAGTGAACGGCTTTAGAACAGGGCCCATAAGGCTATAGAGTGAACTGCTTTAGACGAGGTCCCATAAGGCTATATAGTACATTGTTTTAGACCAGGGCCCATAAGGCTATATAGTACATTGTTTTAGACCAGGGCCCATAAGGCTATATCGTGAACTGCTTTAGACCAGGTCCAATAAGGCTATATAGTACATTGTTTTAGACCAGGGTCCATAATGCTATAGAGTGAACTACTTTAGACCAGGGCCCATAAGGCTATAGAGTGAACTGCTTTAGACCAGGGCCCATAAGGCTATATAGTGAACTTCTTTAGACCGGGACCCATAAGGCTATAGAGTGAACTTCTTTAGACCTGGGCCCATAAGGCTATAGAGTGAACTGCTTTAGAAAAGGGCCCATAAGTCTATAGAGTAAACTGCTTTAGACCAGGGCCTATAATGCTATATAGTACATTGTTTTAGACCAGGGCCCATAAGGCTATAGAGTGAACTACTTTAGAACAGGGCCCATAAGGCTATAGAGTGAACTGCTTTAGACCAGGTCCCATAAGGCTCTATCGTGAACTGCTTTAGACCAGGGCCGATTTCTCTATATAGTGAATTGCTTTAGCCCAGGGCCCATAATGCTATTTAGTATATTGTTTTAGACTAGGGCCCATAATGCTATATATTACATTCTTTTAGACCAGGGCCCATAAGGCTATAGAGTTAACCTCTTTAGACCAGGGCCCATAAGGCTATATAGTAAATTGTTTTAGACCAGGGCCATAAGGCTATAGAGTGAACTTCTTTAGACCGGGGCCCATAAGGCTATAGAGTGAACTTCTTTAGACCAGGGCCCATAAGCCTATAGAGTGAACTGCTTTAGACCAGGTCCCATAAGGTTATATAGTGAACTGCTTTAGACCAGGACCCATAAGTCTATATAGTGAACTGCTTTAGACCAGGGCCCATAATGCTATATAGTACATTGTTTTAGACCAGGGTCCATAAGGCTATAGTGAACTGCTTTAGACCAGGGCCCATAAGGCTATATAGTACATTGTTTTAGATCAGGGCCCATAAGGCTATAGATTGAACTACTTTAGACCAGGGCCCATAAGGCTACAGAGTTAACGTCTTTAGAACAGGGCCCATAAGGCTATATAGTCAATTGTTTTAAACCAGGGCCCATAAGGCTATAGAGTGAACTTTTTTAGATCAGGGCCCATAAGGCTATATAGTACATTGTTTTAGACCAGGGCCCATAAGACTATATTGTGAACTGCTTTAGACCAGGGCCCATAAGGCTATATAGTGAACTGCTTTAGACCAGGGCCCATAAGGCTACATAGTACATTGTTTTAGACAAGGGCCCATAAGGCTAAAAAGTGAACGGCTTTAGAACAGGGCCCATAAGGCCATAGTGTGAACTGCTTTAGACCAGGGCCCATAATGCTATATTGTACATTGTTTTAGACCAAGGCCTATAAGGCTATATAGTAAATTGTTTTAGACCAGGGCCCATAAGGCTATATAGTGAACTTCTTTAGACCGGGGCACATAAGGCTATAGAGTGAACTTCTTTTGACCAGGGCCCATAAGGCTATAGAGTGAACTGCTTTAGACCAGGGCCCATAAGTCTATAGAGTAAACTGCTTTAGACCAGGGCCTATAATGCTATATAGTACATTGTTTTAGACCAGGGCCCATAAGGCTATAGTGAACTGCTTTAGACCAGGTCCAATAAGGCTATATAGTACATTGTTTTAGACCAGGGCCCATAAGGCTATAGAGTGAACTACTTTAGACCAGGGCCCATAAGGCTATAGAGTGAACTGCTTTAGACCAGGGCCCTATAAGGCTATATAGTGAACTTCTTTAGACCGGGACCCATAAGGCTATAGAGTGAACTTCTTTAGACCTGGGCCCATAAGGATATAGAGTGAACTGCTTTAGAAAAGGGCCCATAAGTCTATAGAGTAAACTGCTTCAGACCAGGGCCTATAATGCTATATAGTACATTGTTTTAGACCAGGGCCCATACGGCTATAGAGTGAACTTCTTTAGACCAGGGGCCATAAGGCTATATAGTACATTATTTTAGACCAGGGCCCATAAGGCTATAGAGTGAACTTCTTTAGAACAGGGCCCATAAGGCTATAGAGGGAACTGCTTTAGACCAGGTCCCATAGGGCTATATAGTGAACTGCTTTAGACAAGGGCCCATAAGGCTAAAAAGTGAACGGCTTTAGAACAGGGCCCATAAGGCTATAGAGTGAACTGCTTTAGATCAGGTTCCATAAGGCTATATAGTGAACTGCTTTAGACCAGGACCCATAAGGCTACATAGTGCATTGTTTTAGTCCAGTGCCCATAAGTAAATATAGTGAACTGCTTTAGACCAGGTCCCATAAGTCTATATAGTGAACTGCTTTAGCACAGGGCCCATAAGGCTATATAGTGAACTGCTTTACACCAGGGCCCATAAGGCTATATAGTGAACTTCTTTAGACCGGGGCCCATAAGGCTATCGAGTGAACTGCTTTAGACCAGGGCCCATAATGCTATATTGTACATTGTTTTAGACCAGGGCCCATAAGGCTATATAGTTAACAGCTTTATATCAGGGCCCATAATGCTATATAGTACATTGTTTTAGACAAGGGCCCATAAGGCTAAAAAGTGAACGGCTTTA
>NW_027259635.1:0-26756 GCF_045791955.1 Oncorhynchus clarkii lewisi
TATGTCTCCCGGCTACGTCTCTGTCCCCCGGCTACGTCTCTGTCTCCCGGCTCCGTCTCTATATATCCTGGCTCCGTCTCTATATATCCCGGCTCCGGCCCTGTATATCTCGGCTCCATCTCTATATATCCCGGCTCCGTCTCTATATATCCCGACTCCGTCACTATATACCCCGGCTCCGTCACTATATACCCCGGCTCCGTCTCTATATATCCCGGCTCCGTCTCTATATATCCCGGCTCCGTCTCTATATATCCCGGCTCCGTCTCTATATATCCCGGCTCCGTCTCTGTATATCTCGGCTCCGTCACTATATACCCCGGCTCCGTCACTATATACCCCGGCTCCGTCTCTATATATCTCGGCTCCGTCACTATATACCCCGGCTCCGTCACTATATACCCCGGCTCCGTCTCTATATATCCCGGCTCCGTCTCTATATATTCTATATATCCCGGCTCCGTCTCTGTATATCTCGGCTCCGTCACTATATACCCCGGCTCCGTCACTATATACCCCGGCTCCGTCTCTATATATCCCGGCTCCGGCCCTGTATATCTCGGCTCCATCTCTATATATCCCGGCTCCGTCTCTATATATCCCGACTCCGTCACTATATACCCCGGCTCCGTCACTATATACCCCGGCTCCGTCTCTATATATCCCGGCTCCGTCTCTATATATCCCGGCTCCGTCTCTATATATCCCGGCTCCGTCTCTATATATCCCGGCTCCGTCTCTGTATATCTCGGCTCCGTCACTATATACCCCGGCTCCGTCACTATATACCCCGGCTCCGTCACTATATACCCCGGCTCCGTCTCTATATATCCCGGCTCCGTCTCTATATATTCTATATATCCCGGCTCCGTCTCTGTATATCTCGGCTCCGTCACTATATACCCCGGCTCCGTCTCTATATACCCCGGCTCCATCTCTATATACCCCGGCTCCGTCTCTATATACCCCGGCTCCGTCTCTATATATCCCGGCTCCGTCTCTATATATCCCGGCTCCGTCTCTGTATATCTCGGCTCCGTCACTATATACCCCGGCTCCGTCACTATATACCCCGGCTCCGTCTCTATATATCCCGGCTCCGTCTCTATATATTCTGTATATCCCGGCTCCGTCTCTATATATCCCGGCTCCGTCACTATATACCCCGGCTCCGTCTCTATATATCCCGGCTCCGTCTCTGTATATCTCTGCTCCGTCACTATATATCCCGGCTCCGTCTCTATATATCCCGGCTCCGTCTCTGTATATCTCGGCTCCGTCACTATATATCCCGGCTCCGTCACTATATACCCCGGCTCCGTCTCTATATGTCCCGGCTCCGTCTCTGTATATCTCTGCTCCGTCACTATATATCCCGGCTCCGTCTCTATATATCCCGGCTCCGTCTCTGTATATCTCGGCTCCGTCACTATATACCCCGGCTCCGTCACTATATACCCCGGCTCCGTCTCTATATATCCCGGCTCCGTCTCTATATACCCCGGCTCCGTCTCTATATACCCCGGCTCCGTCACTATATACCCCGGCTCCGTCTCTATATACCCCGGCTCCGTCTCTATATATCCCAGCTCCATCTCTATATATCCCGGCTCCGTCTCTATATATCCCGGCTCCGTCTCTATATATCCCAGCTCCATCTCTATATATCCCGGCTCCGTCTCTGTATATCTCGGCTCCGTCACTATATACCCCGGCTCCGTCACTATATACCCCGGCTCCGTCTCTATATATCCCGGCTCCGTCTCTATATACCCCGGCTCCGTCTCTATATACCGCGGCTCCGTCACTATATATCCCGGCTCCGTCTCTATATACCCCGGCTCCGTCTCTATATATCCCGGCTCCGTCACTATATATCCCGGCTCCGTCACTATATATCCCGGCTCCGTCTCTATATATTCTATATATCCCAGCTCCATCTCTATATATCCCGGCTCCGTCTCTATGTATCCCTGCTCCGTCTCTATATATTCTATATATCCCGGCTCCGTCTCTATATATCCCGGCTCCGTCTCTATATATTCTATATATCCCAGCTCCATCTCTATATACCCCGGCTCCGTCTCTATATATCCCGGCTCCGTCTCTATATATCCCGGCTCCATCTCTATATATTCTGTATATCCCAGCTCCATCTCTATATATCCCGGCTCCGTCTCTATATATCCCGGCTCCGTCTCTATGTATCCCTGCTCCGTCTCTATATATTCTATATATCCCAGCTCCATCTCTATATATCCCGGCTCCGTCACTATATATCCCGGCTCCATCTCTATATATTCTATATATCCCAGCTCCATCTCTATATATCCCGGCTCCGTCTCTATGTATCCCGGCTCCATCTCTATATATTCTATATATCCCGGCTCCATCTCTATATATTCCGGCTCCATCTCTATATACCCCGGCTCCGTCTCTATATATCCCGGCTCCATCTCTATATATTCTATATATCCCAGCTCCATCTCTATATATCCCGGCTCCATCTCTATATATCCCGGCTCCGTCACTATATATCCCGGCTCCATCTCTATATATTCTATATATCCCAGCTCCATCTCTATATATCCCGGCTCCGTCTCTATGTATCCCGGCTCCGTCTCTATGTATCCCGGCTACGTCTCTATATATTCGATGTATCCCGGCTACGTCTCTATGTATCCCGGCTCCGTCTCTATATATTCCGGCTCCATCTCTATATACCCCGGCCCCATCTCTATATATCCCGACTCCATCTCTATATATTCTATATATCCCAGCTCCATCTCTATGTATCCCGGCTCCGTCTCTATGTATCCCGGCTCCGTCTCTATATATCCCGGCTCCGTCTCTATATATCCCGGCTCCGTCTCTATGTATCCCGGCTCCGTCTCTATATATCCCAGCTCCGTCTCTATATATTCCGGCTCCATCTCTATATATCCCGGCTCCATCTCTATATATCCCGGCTCCGTCTCTATATATCCCGGCTCCGTCTCTATATATCCCGGCTCCATCTCTATATATTCTGTATATCCCAGCTCCGTCTCTATATATCCCGGCTCCGTCTCTATATATCCCGGCTCCGTCTCTATATATCCCGGCTCCGTCTCTATGTATCCCGGCTCCGTCTCTATGTATCCCGGCTCCGTCTCTATATATCCCGGCTCCGTCTTTATGTATCCCGGCTCCGTCTCTATGTATCCCGGCTCCGTCTCTATATATCCCGGCTCCGTCTCTATATATTCCGGCTCCATCTCTATATACCCCTGCTCCGTCTCTATATATCCCGGCTCCGTCTCTATATATCCCGGCTCCGTCTCTATGTATCCCGGCTCCGTCTCTATGTATCCCGGCTCCGTCTCTATATATCCCGGCTCCATCTCTATATATTCTATATATCCCGGCTCCGTCTCTATATATCCCGGCTCCGTCTCTATATATCCCGGCTCCGTCTCTATGTATCCCGGCTCCGTCTCTATGTATCCCGGCTCCGTCTCTATGTATCCCGGCTCCGTCTCTATATATCCCGGCTCCGTCTCTATGTATCCCGGCTCCGTCTCTATATATTCCGGCTCCGTCTCTATAAATTCTATATATCCCAGCTCCATCTCTATATATCCCGGCTCCGTCTCTATGTATCCCTGCTCCGTCTCTATATATTCTATATATCCCAGCTCCATCTCTATATATCCCGGCTCCGTCACTATATATCCCGGCTCCGTCTCTATATATTCTATATATCCCAGCTCCATCTCTATATATCCCGGCTCCGTCTCTATGTATCCCGGCTCCATCTCTATATATTCTATATATCCCGGCTCCATCTCTATATATTCCGGCTCCATCTCTATATACCCCGGCTCCGTCTCTATATATCCCGGCTCCATCTCTATATATTCTATATATCCCGGCTCCATCTCTATATATTCCGGCTCCATCTCTATATACCCCGGCTCCATCTCTATATATCCCGGCTCCGTCTCTATATATCCCGGCTCCGTCACTATATATCCCGGCTCCATCTCTATATATTCTATATATCCCAGCTCCATCTCTATATATCCCGGCTCCGTCTCTATGTATCCCGGCTCCGTCTCTATGTATCCCGGCTCCGTCTCTATGTATCCCGGCTACGTCTCTATATATTCTATGTATCCCGGCTACGTCTCTATGTATCCCGACTCCGTCACTATATACCCCGGCTCCGTCACTATATACCCCGGCTCCGTCTCTATATATGCCGGCTCCGTCTCTATATATCCCGGCTCCGTCTCTATATATCCCGGCTCCGTCTCTATATATCCCGGCTCCGTCTCTGTATATCTCGGCTCCGTCACTATATACCCCGGCTCCGTCACTATATACCCCGGCTCCGTCTCTATATATCCCGGCTCCGTCTCTATATATTCTATATATCCCGGCTCCGTCTCTGTATATCTCGGCTCCGTCACTATATACCCCGGCTCCGTCTCTATATACCCCGGCTCCATCTCTATATAACCCGGCTCCGTCTCTATATATCCCGGCTCCGTCTCTATATATCCCGGCTCCGTCTCTATATATCCCGGCTCCGTCACTATATATCCCGGCTCCGTCTCTGTATATCTCGGCTCCGTCACTATATACCCCGGCTCCGTCTCTATATATCCCGGCTCCGTCACTATATATCCCGGCTCCGTCTCTATATCCCGGCTCCGTCTCTGTATATCTCGGCTCCGTCACTATATATCCCGGCTCCGTCACTATATACCCCGGCTCCGTCTCTATATATCCCGGCTCCGTCTCTGTATATCTCTGCTCCGTCACTATATATCCCGGCTCCGTCTCTATATATCCCGGCTCCGTCTCTGTATATCTCGGCTCCGTCACTATATACCCCGGCTCCGTCACTATATACCCCGGCTCCGTCTCTATATATCCCGGCTCCGTCTCTATATACCCCGGCTCCGTCTCTATATACCCCGGCTCCGTCACTATATACCCCGGCTCCGTCTCTATATACCCCGGCTCCGTCTCTATATATCCCAGCTCCATCTCTATATATCCCGGCTCCGTCTCTATATATCCCGGCTCCGTCTCTATATATCCCAGCTCCATCTCTATATATCCCGGCTCCGTCTCTGTATATCTCGGCTCCGTCACTATATACCCCGGCTCCGTCACTATATACCCCGGCTCCGTCTCTATATATCCCGGCTCCGTCTCTATATACCCCGGCTCCGTCTCTATATACCGCGGCTCCGTCACTATATACCCCGGCTCCGTCTCTATATACCCCGGCTCCGTCTCTATATATCCCAGCTCCATCTCTGTATATCTCTGCTCCGTCTCTATATATCCCGGCTCCGTCTCTATATACCCCGGCTCCGTCTCTATATATCCCGGCTCCGTCACTATATATCCCGGCTCCGTCACTATATATCCCGGCTCCGTCTCTATATATTCTATATATCCCAGCTCCATCTCTATATATCCCGGCTCCGTCTCTATGTATCCCTGCTCCGTCTCTATATATTCTATATATCCCGGCTCCGTCTCTATATATCCCGGCTCCGTCTCTATATATTCTATATATCCCAGCTCCATCTCTATATACCCCGGCTCCGTCTCTATATATCCCGGCTCCGTCTCTATATATCCCGGCTCCATCTCTATATATTCTGTATATCCCAGCTCCATCTCTATATATCCCGGCTCCGT
Source organism: Oncorhynchus clarkii lewisi (assembly GCF_045791955.1). NCBI lineage: Eukaryota > Metazoa > Chordata > Actinopteri > Salmoniformes > Salmonidae > Oncorhynchus > Oncorhynchus clarkii. Next base: position 5,704 of record NW_027259635.1, read on the forward strand.
CTCTATATCCCGGCTCCGTCTCTATGTATCCCTGCTCCGTCTCTATATATTCTATATATCCCAGCTCCATCTCTATATATCCCGGCTCCGTCACTATATATCCCGGCTCCATCTCTATATATTCTATATATCCCAGCTCCATCTCTATATATCCCGGCTCCGTCTCTATGTATCCCGGCTCCATCTCTATATATTCTATATATCCCGGCTCCATCTCTATATATTCCGGCTCCATCTCTATATACCCCGGCTCCGTCTCTATATATCCCGGCTCCATCTCTATATATTCTATATATCCCAGCTCCATCTCTATATATCCCGGCTCCATCTCTATATATCCCGGCTCCGTCACTATATATCCCGGCTCCATCTCTATATATTCTATATATCCCAGCTCCATCTCTATATATCCCGGCTCCGTCTCTATGTATCCCGGCTCCGTCTCTATGTATCCCGGCTACGTCTCTATATATTCGATGTATCCCGGCTACGTCTCTATGTATCCCGGCTCCGTCTCTATATATTCCGGCTCCATCTCTATATACCCCGGCCCCATCTCTATATATCCCGACTCCATCTCTATATATTCTATATATCCCAGCTCCATCTCTATGTATCCCGGCTCCGTCTCTATGTATCCCGGCTCCGTCTCTATATATCCCGGCTCCGTCTCTATATATCCCGGCTCCATCTCTATATATCCCGGCTCCGTCTCTATATATCCCGGCTCCGTCTCTATATATCCCGGCTCCATCTCTATATATTCTGTATATCCCAGCTCCGTCTCTATATATCCCGGCTCCGTCTCTATATATCCCGGCTCCGTCTCTATATATCCCGGCTCCGTCTCTATGTATCCCGGCTCCGTCTCTATGTATCCCGGCTCCGTCTCTATATATCCCGGCTCCGTCTTTATGTATCCCGGCTCCGTCTCTATGTATCCCGGCTCCGTCTCTATATATCCCGGCTCCGTCTCTATGTATCCCGGCTCCGTCTCTATATATCCCGGCTCCGTCTTTATGTATCCCGGCTCCGTCTCTATGTATCCCGGCTCCGTCTCTATATATCCCGGCTCCGTCTCTATATATTCCGGCTCCATCTCTATATACCCCTGCTCCGTCTCTATATATCCCGGCTCCGTCTCTATATATCCCGGCTCCGTCTCTATGTATCCCGGCTCCGTCTCTATATATCCCGGCTCCGTCTCTATATATCCCGGCTCCATCTCTATATATTCTATATATCCCGGCTCCGTCTCTATATATCCCGGCTCCGTCTCTATATATCCCGGCTCCGTCTCTATGTATCCCTGCTCCGTCTCTATATATCCCGGCTCCGTCTCTATGTATCCCGGCTCCGTCTCTATATATTCCGGCTCCGTCTCTATATATTCTATATATCCCAGCTCCATCTCTATATATCCCGGCTCCGTCTCTATGTATCCCTGCTCCGTCTCTATATATTCTATATATCCCAGCTCCATCTCTATATATCCCGGCTCCGTCACTATATATCCCGGCTCCATCTCTATATATTCTATATATCCCAGCTCCATCTCTATATATCCCGGCTCCGTCTCTATGTATCCCGGCTCCATCTCTATATATTCTATATATCCCGGCTCCATCTCTATATATTCCGGCTCCATCTCTATATACCCCGGCTCCGTCTCTATATATCCCGGCTCCATCTCTATATATTCTATATATCCCGGCTCCATCTCTATATATTCCGGCTCCATCTCTATATACCCCGGCTCCATCTCTATATATCCCGGCTCCGTCTCTATATATCCCGGCTCCGTCTCTATATATCCCGGCTCCGTCACTATATATCCCGGCTCCATCTCTATATATTCTATATATCCCAGCTCCATCTCTATATATCCCGGCTCCGTCTCTATGTATCCCTGCTCCGTCTCTATGTATCCCGGCTACGTCTCTATATATTCTATGTATCCCGGCTACGTCTCTATGTATCCCGGCTCCGTCTCTATATATTCCGGCTCCATCTCTATATACCCCGGCCCCGTCTCTATATATCCCGGCTCCGTCTCTATATATCCCGGCTCCGTCTCTATATATCCCGGCTCCGTCTCTATGTATCCCGGCTCCGTCTCTATGTATCCCGGCTCCGTCTCTATGTATCCCGGCTCCGTCTCTATGTATCCCGGCTCCGTCTCTATATATCCCGGCTCCGTCTCTATATATTCCGGCTCCATCTCTATATACCCCTGCTCCGTCTCTATATATCCCGGCTCCATCTCTATATATTCTATATATCCCAGCTCCGTCTCTATATATCCCGGCTCCGTCTCTATATATCCCGGCTCCGTCTCTATATATCCCGGCTCCGTCTCTATGTATCCCGGCTCCGTCTCTATGTATCCCGGCTCCGTCTCTATATATTCCGGCTCCATCTCTATATACCCCGGCTCCGTCTCTATATATCCCGGCTCCGTCTCTATATATCCCGGCTCCGTCTCTATGTATCCCGGCTCCGTCTCTATATATCCCGGCTCCGTCTCTATATATCCCGGCTCCGTCTCTATATATCCCGGCTCCGTCTCTATGTATCCCGGCTCCGTCTCTATGTATCCCGGCTCCGTCTCTATATATCCCGGCTCCGTCTCTATGTACCCCGGCTCTGTCTCTATGTATCCCGGCTCCGTCTCTATATATCCCGGCTCCGTCTCTATATATCCCGACTCCATCTCTATATATTCTATATATCCCAGCTCCGTCTCTATATATCCCGGCTCCGTCTCTATGTACCCCGGCTCCGTCTCTATGTACCCCGGCTCCGTCTCTATATATCCCGGCTCCGTCTCTATATACCCCGGCTCCGTCTCTATATACCCCGGCTCCGTCACTATATACCCCGGCTCCGTCTCTATATACCCCGGCTCCGTCTCTATATATCCCAGCTCCATCTCTATATATCCCGGCTCCGTCTCTATATATCCCGGCTCCGTCTCTATATATCCCAGCTCCATCTCTATATATCCCGGCTCCGTCTCTGTATATCTCGGCTCCGTCACTATATACCCCGGCTCCGTCACTATATACCCCGGCTCCGTCTCTATATATCCCGGCTCCGTCTCTATATACCCCGGCTCCGTCTCTATATACCGCGGCTCCGTCACTATATACCCCGGCTCCGTCTCTATATACCCCGGCTCCGTCTCTATATATCCCAGCTCCATCTCTGTATATCTCTGCTCCGTCACTATATATCCCGGCTCCGTCACTATATATCCCGGCTCCGTCTCTATATATTCTATATATCCCAGCTCCATCTCTATATATCCCGGCTCCGTCTCTATGTATCCCTGCTCCGTCTCTATATATTCTATATATCCCGGCTCCGTCTCTATATATCCCGGCTCCGTCTCTATATATTCTATATATCCCAGCTCCATCTCTATATACCCCGGCTCCGTCTCTATATATCCCGGCTCCGTCTCTATATATCCCGGCTCCATCTCTATATATTCTGTATATCCCAGCTCCATCTCTATATATCCCGGCTCCGTCTCTATATATCCCGGCTCCGTCTCTATGTATCCCTGCTCCGTCTCTATATATTCTATATATCCCAGCTCCATCTCTATATATCCCGGCTCCGTCACTATATATCCCGGCTCCATCTCTATATATTCTATATATCCCAGCTCCATCTCTATATATCCCGGCTCCGTCTCTATGTATCCCGGCTCCATCTCTATATATTCTATATATCCCGGCTCCATCTCTATATATTCCGGCTCCATCTCTATATACCCCGGCTCCGTCTCTATATATCCCGGCTCCATCTCTATATATTCTATATATCCCAGCTCCATCTCTATATATCCCGGCTCCATCTCTATACATCCCGGCTCCGTCACTATATATCCCGGCTCCATCTCTATATATTCTATATATCCCAGCTCCATCTCTATGTATCCCGGCTCCGTCTCTATGTATCCCGGCTCCGTCTCTATGTATCCCGGCTACGTCTCTATATATTCGATGTATCCCGGCTACGTCTCTATGTATCCCGGCTCCGTCTCTATATATTCCGGCTCCATCTCTATATACCCCGGCCCCATCTCTATATATCCCGACTCCATCTCTATATATTCTATATATCCCAGCTCCATCTCTATGTATCCCGGCTCCGTCTCTATGTATCCCGGCTCCGTCTCTATATATCCCGGCTCCGTCTCTATATATCCCGGCTCCATCTCTATATATTCTGTATATCCCAGCTCCGTCTCTATATATCCCGGCTCCGTCTCTATATATCCCGGCTCCGTCTCTATATATCCCGGCTCCGTCTCTATGTATCCCGGCTCCGTCTCTATGTATCCCGGCTCCGTCTCTATGTATCCCGGCTCCGTCTCTATGTATCCCGGCTCCGTCTCTATGTATCCCGGCTCCGTCTCTATGTATCCCGGCTCCGTCTCTATATATCCCGGCTCCGTCTCTATATATTCCGGCTCCATCTCTATATACCCCTGCTCCGTCTCTATATATCCCGGCTCCGTCTCTATATATCCCGGCTCCGTCTCTATGTATCCCGGCTCCGTCTCTATGTATCCCGGCTCCGTCTCTATATATCCCGGCTCCATCTCTATATATTCTATATATCCCGGCTCCGTCTCTATATATCCCGGCTCCGTCTCTATATATCCCGGCTCCGTCTCTATGTATCCCGGCTCCGTCTCTATGTATCCCGGCTCAGTCTCTATGTATCCCGGCTCCGTCTCTATATATCCCGGCTCCGTCTCTATGTATCCCGGCTCCGTCTCTATATATTCCGGCTCCGTCTCTATATATTCTATATATCCCAGCTCCATCTCTATATATCCCGGCTCCGTCTCTATGTATCCCTGCTCCGTCTCTATATATTCTATATATCCCAGCTCCATCTCTATATATCCCGGCTCCGTCACTATATATCCCGGCTCCATCTCTATATATTCTATATATCCCAGCTCCATCTCTATATATCCCGGCTCCGTCTCTATGTATCCCGGCTCCATCTCTATATATTCTATTTATCCCGGCTCCATCTCTATATATTCCGGCTCCATCTCTATATACCCCGGCTCCGTCTCTATATATCCCGGCTCCATCTCTATATATTCTATATATCCCGGCTCCATCTCTATATATTCCGGCTCCATCTCTATATACCCCGGCTCCATCTCTATATATCCCGGCTCCGTCTCTATATATCCCGGCTCCGTCACTATATATCCCGGCTCCATCTCTATATATTCTATATATCCCAGCTCCATCTCTATATATCCCGGCTCCGTCTCTATGTATCCCGGCTCCGTCTCTATGTATCCCGGCTACGTCTCTATATATTCTATGTATCCCGGCTACGTCTCTATGTATCCCGGCTCCGTCTCTATATATTCCGGCTCCATCTCTATATACCCCGGCCCCGTCTCTATATATCCCGGCTCCGTCTCTATATATCCCGGCTCCGTCTCTATATATCCCGGCTCCGTCTCTATGTATCCCGGCTCCGTCTCTATGTATCCCGGCTCCGTCTCTATGTATCCCGGCTCCGTCTCTATGTATCCCGGCTCCGTCTCTATATATCCCGGCTCCGTCTCTATATATTCCGGCTCCATCTCTATATACCCCTGCTCCGTCTCTATATATCCCGGCTCCATCTCTATATATTCTATATATCCCAGCTCCGTCTCTATATATCCTGGCTCCGTCTCTATATATCCCGGCTCCGTCTCTATATATCCCGGCTCCGTCTCTATGTATCCCGGCTCCGTCTCTATGTATCCCGGCTCCGTCTCTATATATTCCGGCTCCATCTCTATATACCCCGGCTCCGTCTCTATATATCCCGGCTCCGTCTCTATATATCCCGGCTCCGTCTCTATGTATCCCGGCTCCGTCTCTATATATCCCGGCTCCGTCTCTATATATCCCGGCTCCGTCTCTATGTATCCCGGCTCCGTCTCTATGTATCCCGGCTCCGTCTCTATGTATCCCGGCTCCGTCTCTATATATCCCGGCTCCGTCTCTATGTACCCCGGCTCTGTCTCTATGTATCCCGGCTTCGTCTCTATATATCCCGACTCCATCTCTATATATTCTATATATCCCAGCTCCGTCTCTATATATCCCGGCTCCGTCTCTATGTACCCCGGCTCCGTCTCTATGTACCCCGGCTCCGTCTCTATATATCCCGGCTCCGTCTCTATGTATCCCGGCTCCGTCTCTGTATATCCCAGCTCCATCTCTATATATCCCGGCTCCGTCTCTATATATCCCGGCTCTGTCTCTGTGTATCCCTGCTCCGTCTCTATATATTCCGGCTCCGTCTCTATATACACCGGCTCCGTCTCTGTATATCCCGGCTCCATCTCTATATATTCTATATATTCCGGCTCCATCTCTATATACACCGGCTCCGTCTCTATATATCCCGGCTCCATCTCTATATATTCTATATATCCCGGCTCCATCTCTATATATCCCGGCTCCATCTCTATATATCCCGGCTCTGTCTCTATGTATCCCGGCTCCGTCTCTATATATATCCCGGCTCCATCTCTATATATTCCGGCTCCATCTCTATATACACCGGCTCCGTCTCTATATATCCCGGCTCCATCTCTATATATTTTATATATCCCGGCTCCATCTCTATATATCCCGGCTCCGTCTCTATATATCCCGGCTCCATCTCTATATATTCCGGCTCCATCTCTATATACACCGGCTCCGTCTCTATATATCCCGGCTCCATCTCTATATATTCTATATATCCCGGCTCCATCTCTATATATCCCGGCTCCGTCTCTATATATCCCGGCTCCATCTCTATATATTCCGTCTCCATCTCTATATACACCGGCTCCGTCTCTATATATCCCGGCTCCATCTCTATATATTCCTATATATTCTATATATCCCAGCTCCGTCTCTATGTATCCCGGCTCCGTCTCTATATATTCTATATTTCCCGGCTCCATCTCTATATATTCTGTATATCCCAGCTCCATCTCTATATATCCCGGCTCCGTCTCTATATATCCCGGCTTCATCTCTATCCCCCACTTCTCATCTACAACCCCATTCAGAACCACTCTGGAGATCTACAAAAGGCGTGTGTTTCATTTTTGAAAGGCAGAAGCTCTCTATCTCGCCATCTCCTGTAAAGGGGGGGGGGGGGGGGGAGAGAGATTCCATTGTGTGTCTGTCTCAGGGGTGTGCGACCGGAACACAAACACGGTTTTAATCTTACACGCGTTCAACAGCTGCTGTCCTGCTCCCCGTAGCCCCCCAGGTTAAAGAATAGGATTGATTTGATCAATTTACAACACTTGATTTGGAAACAGCGACACTCTCCTCCCTCCCCACCTTGCTCATAGTGCCCTGTTGATTGAATGTAATCTGAAATTGAAGTGGGTGGAGGTGTATTTAAAGGGATAGTTTGCCCAAATTACATATTGGTGTCCTTACCCTGAAAGCGGTCTATGGACAAGGTATAACACCATTCCATACTTATGTATTAGCATTTGTGGCACAAATACCTTTCATCCATGGGACTGATATTAGCATTGTTTCGCCTCATGTTCAAATCATCTACAAGTGACTTTGTTGAGCTTCACAATCAATTTGAGAATTGTTTAGATACTTAAAACCTGTAACACCAACGTCACGTTACCCACATACCCACTTAGAATGAAGTCTTAGATTTGGCATAGTTCCTGCACTGTGCAGAAATGAATCCATAATTAGGAATCTATAATTATTTTCTAGTGTATATATGAACTGTCAGACATTTTTAATATTACATAGCTATGATGTCTTGGTTAACTGTGTCTGTAAGAAGCTGAGCCAGACTGCGCACGTGGACACACACACAATTATCCCTCTCTTTATCCAGATAAAAGGTCATTATGAAACAGACAGTGAAGCTGACACCCAGACAGCAATGCACCCTGGGTTACAGAACAGTGAAGTGTGTCTGTAATACTAGATAAATATTCACTGACTGACTGTAGAGGTCACAGTATGACGAGGGTACGGCCTGTTAGACAGCCGTGGTGCTGTTACTATGGGCCTGCAATCTGACAGCAATTACACACGTGCACACACAAACACCAAGAGAAAATATTTACACTTCTTTGAACATCAGTGTGAGGCTGTGAGCTCATCTGGAAGGTGTACAGTAGTTAAGACAGCAGGCACATGCAGGTATATTAATGGTTCAGAGAGTGTGTTTTTACTCCAGCAGACACATGCAGGTATATTAATGGTTCAGAGAGTGTGTTTTTACTCCAGCAGACACATGCAGGTATATTAATGGTTCAGAGTGTGTTTTTACTCCATCAGGCACATGCAGGTATATTAATGGTTCAGAGAGTGTGTTTTTACTCCAGCAGACACATGCAACAACTAGGTATATTAATGGTTCAGAGAGTGTGTTTTTACTCCAGCAGGCACATGCAACAACTAGGTATATTAATGGTTCAGAGAGTGTGTTTTTACTCCAGCAGACACATGCAGGTATATTAATGGTTCAGAGAGTGTTTTTACTCCAGCAGACACATGCAGGTATATTAATGGTTCAGAGAGTGTTTTTACTCCAGCAGACTCATGCAGGTATATTAATGGTTCAGAGAGTGTTTTTACTCCAGCAGACACATGTAGGTATATTGATGGTTCAGAGAGTGTGTTTTTACTCCAGCAGACACATGCAACAACTAGGTATATTAATGGTTCAGAGAGTGTGTTTTTACTCCAGCAGACACATGCAGGTATATTAATGGTTCAGAGAGTGTGTTTTTACTCCAGCAGGCACATGCAACAACTAGGTATATTAATGGTTCAGAGAGTGTGTTTTTACTCCAGCAGACACATGCAGGTATATTAATGGTTCAGAGAGTGTGTTTTTACTCCAGCAGACACATGCAGGCATATTAATGGTTCAGAGAGTGTGTTTTTTTGCTCAGCACATTTGTTTGCAAGTAGATGGTTTATATGATGGAATATTGAGACATTCTATGTTAATGACAGTTTTATACATGTTATTTTAGAATGTTTGCCATTAGTGTTGTTGCTGTAATACTACTGTAAATTGTGTAGCTTGCATGTCAAGTGACAAATACAGTACATCAAGTACAGTAAAATAAATTGCTACTGTATTTTAATATTTCATAACTAGAATAAAAATCAGGGCTGTGGTTCATATGGTGTGTGTGTTTCCAGGGAAGCTGACCCAGATAGTGTTTGGTCACCGTGACGTGGTGACGTGTCTGGCCAGGTCTGAGTCGTACATCGGAGGGGACTGCTACGTCCTATCAGGCTCCAGAGACGCCACGTTACTGCTCTGGTACTGGAACGGAAAACACAGCAGCATCGGAGAGAACCTCGGAAGTGAGTACACTCCTTATGCTAGGGTTGGAAATCCTACAGTAACATGAAGAGTGAGTCTGCGTTTACACAGGCAGCCCAATTCAGATGTTTTTTTTCTCTTACTAATTGGTCTTTTGACCAATCAGATCAGCTCTTTTACCAATAATTGGGAAAACAGTCAGAATAGGGCTGCCTGTGTAAAGTACCACACTGTCGCCCAGAACCCTCTCTCTCTCAGAGACAGGTCTGACTGTATTTAAGGCCCCAGTCTGTAAAGTAACAATTCGTTTCATCTGACCACACGACGTCTCCTATACACAGATTGGATTTTAGGGAACTGACTGTGGTCAAGAAATTGGCTCTCTCTCTATAGTGTGTGTGTGTGTGTGTGTGTGTGTGTGTGTGTGTGTGTGTGTGTGTGTGTGTGTGTGTGTGTGTGTGTGTGTGTGTGTGTGTGTGTGTGTGTGTGTGTGAAAGTGATAGTCCGAGGACCACTGAGAGACGGTAGATGTGATGTGGGGGTCGCTGGTTACATGAACGCCCACCACCTTCCATCTGGTGCGGGGTTTGAACAGTCATGAGAAGTGCAAAACGTTACCGTTGGGGGCCACCCCTTACAGCCCTTACTCTTACCGTGACATATGACACGGACCGTGATGATCAAAGGACTAAACACAGCACAGAGCAGTGAGAGTCACTGCCTCCATGGTACTAATTTGGCTGGCTTTAGAGACCCTTACATCCCGTTAAGTGCTCTGCTACAAATGGACTGCAATTTATGACAAATTGTGATTTGGTTAATAAGATGCATCGGTTGTTGATCTGGAACACGGAACGTTAGATGACAGCGTGTCACTGACCTCATCTGGTGTTTTGGATGTTATTTACAGATTGCTATTTACAGATTTGGCTGCTATTTTACAGATTTTGGCTGCTATTTTACAGATTTTGGCTGCTGTTTTACAGATTTTGGCTGCTATTTACAGATTTGGCTGCTATTTTACAGATTTTGGCTGCTATTTTACAGATTTTGGCTGCTGTTTTACAGATTTTGGCTGCTATTTACAGATTTTGGCTGCTATTTACAGATTTGGCTGCTATTTACAGATTTGGCTGCTATTTTACAGATTTTGGCTGCTATCTTACAGATTTTGGCTGCTGTTTTACAGATTTTGGCTGCTATTTACAGATTTTGGCTGCTATTTTACAGATTTTGGCTGCTATTTACAGATTTTGGCTGCTATTTACAGATTTTGACTGCTATTTTACAGATTTTTGCTGCTATTTTACAGATTTGGCTGCTATTTACAGATTTTGGCTGCTATTTACAGATTTGGCTGCTATTTACAGATTTGGCTGCTATTTACAGATTTTGACTGCTATTTTACAGATTTTTGCTGCTATGTTACAGATTTGGCTCCTAAGTCATAGATTTTGGCTGCTATTTTACAGATTTGGCTGCTATGTTACACATTTGGCTCCTATTTCATAGATTTTGACTGCTATTTTACAGATTTGGCTGCTATGTTACACATTTGGCTCCTATTTCATAGATTTCGACTGCTATTTTACAGATTTGGCTGCTATTTTACAGATTTGGCTGCTATTTACAGATTTGGCTGCTATTTACAGATTTTGGCTGCTATTTACAGATTTGGCTGCTATTTACAGATTTTGGCTGCTATTTTACAGATTTTGGCTGCTATTTTACAGATTTGGCTGCTATTTTACAGATTTTGGCTGTTATTTTACAGATTTGGCTGCTATTTACAGATTTTGGCTGCTATTTTACAGATTTTGACTGCTATTTTACAGATTTGGCTGCTATTTTACAGATTTGGCTGCTATTTTATAGATTTTGGCTGCTATTTTACAGATTTGGCTGCTATTTACAGATTTTGGCTGCTATTTTACAGATTTTGGCTGTTATTTTACAGATTTGGCTGCTATTTACAGATTTTGGCTGCTATTTTACAGATTTTGACTGCTATTTTACAGATTTGGCTGCTATTTTACAGATTTGGCTGCTATTTTATAGATTTTGGCTGCTATTTTACAGATTTGGCTGCTATTTACAGATTTTGGCTGCTATTTTACAGATTTTGGCTGTTATTCTACAGATTTGGCTGCTATTTACAGATTTTGGCTGCTATTTTACAGATTTGGCTGCTATTTACAGATTTTGGCTGTTATTTTACAGATTTGGCTGCTATTTACAGATTTTCGCTGCTATTTTACAGATTTGGCTGCTATTTTACAGATTTTGGCTGCTATTTTACAGATTTTGGCTGCTATTCTATAGATTTGGCTGCTATTTACAGATTTTGGCTGTTATTTTACAGATTTGGCTGCTATTTACAGATTTTGGCTGCTATTTTACAGATTTGGCTGCTATTTACAGATTTTGGCTGCTATTTTACAGATTTTGACTGCTATTTTACAGATTTTGACTGCTATTTTACAGATTTTGGCTGTTATTTTACAGATTTTGGCTGCTATTCTACAGATTTTGACTGTTATTTTACAGATTTGGCTGCTATTTACAGATTTTGGCTGTTATTTTACAGGTTTTGGCTGCTATTTTACAGATTTTGGCTGTTATTTTACAGGTTTTGGCTGCTATTTTACAGATTTTGACTGTTATTTTACAGGTTTTGGCTGCTATTTTACAGATTTTGGCTGCTATTTTACAGATTGTGGCTGTTATTTTACAGGTTTTGGCTGCTATTTTACAGATTGTGGCTGTTATTTTACAGATTTTGGCTGCTATTCTACAGATTTTGACTGTTATTTTACAGATTTGGCTGCTATTTACAGGTTTTGGCTGCTATTTTACAGATTTTGGCTGTTATTTTACAGGTTTTGGCTGCTATTTTACAGATTTTGACTGTTATTTTACAGGTTTTGGCTGCTATTAGATTTGGCTGCTATTTTACAGATTGTGGCTGATTTTGGCTGCTGGCTGTTATTTTACAGGTTTTGGCTGCTATTTACAGATTTTGGCTGTTATTTTACAGATTTTGCTGCTATTTACAGATTTTACAGATTTGGCTGCTATTTACAGATTTTGGCTGATTTTGGCTGCTATTTTACAGATTTTGGCTGAGTCTATTACCGATTTTGGCTGCTATTTTACAGATTGTGGCTGTTATTTTACAGGTTTTGGCTGCTATTTTACAGATTTTGGCTGTTATTTTACAGGTTTTGGCTGCTATTTACAGATTTTGGCTGTTATTTTACAGATTTTGGCTGCTATTCTACAGATTTTGACTGTTATTTTACAGATTTGGCTGCTATTTACAGATTTTGGCTGTTATTTTACATATATTTACAGGCTATTTTTTTGCTGCAGATTTTGCTATTTTACAGATTTTGACTGTTATTTTACATTTTGGCTATTTTTTTGGCTGGATTTTGGCTGCTATTTTACAGATTTTGGCTGTGGCTGATATTTACAGGTACAGATTTGGGGCTATTTTACAGATTTGGCTGCTATTGATTTTCGGCTATTTTACAGATTTTATTTTACAGATTTTGGCTGCTATTCTACAGATTTTGACTGTTATTTTACAGATTTGGCTGCTATTTACAGATTTTGGCTGTTATTTTACAGGTTTTGGCTGCTATTTTACAGATTTTGGCTGTTATTTTACAGGTTTTGGCTGCTATTTTACAGATTTTGACTGTTATTTTACCGATTTTGGCTGCTATTTTACAGATTTGTGGCTGTTATTTTACAGATTTGGCTGCTATTTACAGATTTTGGCTGTTATTCTACAGATTTGGCTGCTATTTACAGATTTTGGCTGTTATTCTACAGATTTGGCTGCTATTTACAGATTTTGGCTGATATTTTACAGATTTGGCTGCTATTTGGTGATTTAGCAGTCGAGGTATTCCTTGTTTCCGAGGTGTAAATTACCATTGGGCCGCATATTCGGTTAATTCTAAATGATATAAATAATTAGATGTATAATATATTACCATATGAGGTTATTACTTCACACATGGATGATTACATCACTCTGAGGACAATCAGTAGAAATGTACATTTCATTAATAAAACATGCATACTGTGGGCTGTGTTAATTAATACCAAATAGATCAAACAAGAAAATATGATTACATTCTACATACATTAAATGATGTGTGTTCCTTATGAATCCCCAATTCCACATCGGCTACGCATGACTTTAAGGTTGGCAGATTTGATTGAATGCGGCAGTTGGTATAGGTCTAGGGTATCTGTGTCGATATGTAGGTTGTTCTTCTCCTGCCCCAGGCAGTGCCAGTTTGCATGGTGTACAGTCTAGTAGTGAATCTAGCGTGTGTGTTTGTATAAAGTGTGTGTGTGTGTGTGTACAGAGCCTTCAGAAAGTATTCATACCCATTGTCTTATTCCACCTTTTGTTGTGTTACAGCCTGAATTCAAAATGGTTTAAATATATCTATTTTTCTCTTGCCCATCTACACTCAATACCCCATAATGACAAATAGAAAACACGATTTTAGAAATGTTACCAAATTATTGAAAATGAAATACAGAAATATCTCATTTACATAAGTATTCACACTCCTGAGTCAATACTTTGTAGAAGCTGTCTTTCTGGGTACGTCTCTAAGAGCTTTCCACACCTGGATTGTACAACACTTGCCCATTTATTATTTTCAAAATTCTTCAAGCTCTTGTCAAGTTGGTTGTTGATCATTGCTAGACAACCATTTTCAGGTCTTGCCATAGATTTTCAAGTAGATATAAGTCAAAACTGTATCTCGGCCACTCAAGAAAATTCAATGTCGTCTTGGTAAGCAACTCCAGTGTTTATTTGGACTTGTGTTTTAGGTTGTTGTCCTGCTAAAAGGTGAATTCATCTCCCGGTGTCTGGTGGAAAGCAAACAACCAGGTTTTTCTCTAGGATTTTGCCTGTGCTTAGCTGCATTGCGTTTATTTTCTATCCTGAAAAACATGATGCAGCCACTAATATGCTGGAAAATATGGAGAGTGGTACTCAGTAATATGTTTGGGGCAAATCCAATACAACACTTTGTATTCAGGACAACAAGTTAATTGCTTTGTCACATTTTTTTGCAGTATTACCTTAGTGCCTTGTTGCAAACAGGATGGATATTTTGGAGAATTTGTATTCTGTACAGGCATCCTTATTTTCCCTCTGTCAATTAGGCAAATTATTGTGGAGTAACTACAATGGGGTACAGCCATTAAACTCTGTAACTGTTTTAAAGTCACCATTGGCCTCATGGTGAAATCCCTGAGCTGTTTCCTTCCTCTCTGGCATCTGAGTTAGGAAGGACACCTGTATCTTTGTAGTGACTTCACCATGCTCGAATGGATATTCAATGTCTTTTTAATTTTAAGTTTTATCTACCAATAAGGTGCCCTTATTTGCGAGGCATTGGAAAACCTTCCTATTCTTTGTGGTTGAATCTGTGTTTGAAATATACTGCTCGACTGGGGGACCTTACAGATATTGTATGTGTGGGAAACAGAGATAATGTAGTCATTTAAAAATCATGTTAAACACTAAGTGCAACTTATTGTGACTTAAGCATTTCTACTACTGAACTAATTTAGGCTTTCCATAACAAAGGGCTTGAATACTTATTGACTCAAGGCATTTCAGCTTTTCATTTGTAAAAATGTTTATAAACATAATTCCACTTTGACATCATGGGATATTGTGTGTTGACCTGTGACACATTTGTTAAAATTTGATAAAACATTTTATTCAATCTATAACTCAACAAAATGTGGAAAAAGTCAAGAAGTGTAAATACATTTCTGAAGGCTCTGTATCTGTATATGTGCATCTGTTAGTCTTCGGCCTGAGCCAGCCTGCGTTGTGTACAGAGTCGTTTGTGTGAATAAAGTGTGTCTTTGTCGGTCTCTGTCTCGGTCTCTGAGTGTGTGTGCATCTGTTATTCTCCAGCCTGCCAGATTCTGCATGGTGCAGCAGTGAGTCTTAGCAGCAGTACTTTAATCAGTCTGGCCCACCACCACAATATGATGCTCCATTGCTCTAGGGTCTGCTAACCATAGGGCACGAACGAACACACACACACACCACACACACACACACACACACACACACACACACACACACACACACACACACACAATCAGTGCCTAATCCATACACTCTTCTCTGTGAGTGAGTGAAGAGCAGTAGAGAGCATGCACAGTGGGAGGGGATTCTGCAGACTATACTGACCTCTGGTGGCTCAACGGTAGAACACACAGGTTTATGGGTCCCCCCACATTTTAAACCATTACGTTTTAATAAAGATACATTTAGGAAGTAGCCTATAGATAATCATTCAGTGAACCACAGCTGAAATATATTTTTATATATATTTTTTCTCTCTAAGCATTACACACACACAAACACACACCCAGGTAAATGATACCCTTCTCAGTACACAAACACACACACACACACACACACACACACACACACACACATGAATCTTTCCCCAGGTAAATGATACCCTTCTCAGTACACACACACACACACACACACACACACATTTATCTTTCCCCAGGTAAATGATAACCTTCTCAGTACACACACACACACACACACACACACACACACACACACACACACATTTCTCTTTCCCCAGGTAAATGATACCCTTCTCAGTTCACACACACACATTTCTCTTTCCCCAGGTAAGTGATACTCTTTTCAGTCTACACACACACGTACGTTAGCGGTGTTGGTTTTATGTATTATATTGTAATCATATGTCTGCCTAATGCAAACCAAATGGTGGTGAGCAGCTCAAAAGGTTAAATGATACACCAATATATCAGGTTTTATTGATCTTCCACGGGCAAAATCCCACATCACGCTTTAATCCTCGCCGTTGTAGGGCATAAATCAGCGTTTCTGACGTTTAGGGTGTTTGACAGTTAACTTAATGAAATCTATACATGGAGAGATCATGACCTGTTGGTCTGGTGTGGCCACAGTGTCAGCATGGTGGAACGTAGTTGGAAAGTCGTCAGGGTGCTTGCCTGGGCCTTTAAAAGCCGTTAAAATACTCACTGAAATGAACTTAAAGGGGTTGTCCATCATACCAGGAGCCTTTTTACTTTACAGGGGAGGTCAGTGGAGGTACAGAACGTTCTGTGTTTAGGGTTACTAACCACCAAGCTGAAGGCAGTTAGTGTATCAGAGGAGTCTGCACTAATTAAAGATTTACACACTTGTGTTTTTACTCCAGCAGACACATGCAACAACTAGGTATATTAATGTTTCAGAGAGTGTGTTTTTACTCCAGCAGACACATGCAGGTATATTAATGTTTCAGAGAGTGTGTTTTTACTCCAGCAGACACATGCAGGTATATTAATGGTTCAGAGAGTGTGTTTTTACTCCAGCAGACACATGCAGGTATATTAATGGTTCAGAGAGTGTGTTTTTACTCAATCAGACACATGCAACAACTAGGTATATTAATGTTTCAGAGAGTGTGTTTTTACTCCAAGCGACACATGCACCAACTAGGTATATTAATGTTTCAGAGAGTGTGTTTTTACTTCAGCAGACACATGCAGGTATATTAATGTTTCAGAGAGTGTGTTTTTACTCCAACAGACACATGCAGGTATATTAATGGTTCAGAGAGTGTGTTTTTACTCCAGCAGACACATGCAGGTATATGGTTCAGAGAGTGTGTTTTTTCAGCGACACATGCAACAACTAGGTGTATTAGTGTTTTTTACTACTCCAAGCGACACATGCAACAACTAGGTGTATATTAATGGTTCAGAGAGTGTGTTTTTATTCCAGCAGACACATGTAGGCATATTAATGGTTCAGCGAGTGTGTTTTTACTCCAGCAGACACATGCAGGTATATTAATGGTTCAGAGAGTGTGTTTTTACTCCAGCAGACACATGCAACAACTAGGTATATTAATGTTTAGTGTGTTTTTATTAATGTATATTAATGTTTCAGAGAGTGTGTTTTTACACCCAGCAGACACATGCAACAACTAGGTATATTAATGTTTCAGAGAGTGTGTTTTTACTCCAAGCGACACATGCAACAACTAGGTATATTAATGTTTCAGAGAGTGTGTTTTTACTCCAAGCGACACATGCAACAACTGATTCATGCGAGTGTGTTTTTCCAAGCGACACATGCAACAACTAGGTATATTAATGTTTCAGAGAGTGTGTTTTTACTCCAACAGACACATGCAGGTATAGTGTGTTTTTTACATGCAGGTATATTAATGGTTCAGAGAGTGTGTTTTTACTGCAACAACTAGGTGTATTAGTGTTTCAACAGACACATGCAGGTATATTAATGGTTCAGAGCAGACACATGTATATTAATGTTTTTACTCCAGCAGACACATGCAGGCATGGTTGCAACAACTAGGTATATTCCAACAGACAATGTATATTAATGGTTCAGAGAGTGTGTTTTTACTCCAGCAGACACATGCAACAACAGCAGACACATGCAACAACTAGGTATATTAATGTTTCAGAGAGTGTGTTTTTACTCCAAGCGACACATGCAACAACTAGGTATATTAATGTTTCAGAGAGTGTGTTTTTACTCAAAGCGACACATGCAACAACTAGGTCTATTCATGTTTCAGAGAGTGTGTTTTTACTCCAAGCGACACATGCAACAACTAGGTATATTAATGTTTCAGAGAGTGTGTTTTACTCCAAGCGACACATGCAACAACTAGGTATATTCATGTTTCAGAGAGTGTGTTTTTACTCCAAGCGACACATGCAACAACTAGGTATATTAATGTTTCAGAGAGAGTGTTTTTAACCCCAGCAGACACATGCAACAACTAGGTATATTAATGTTTCAGAGAGTGTGTTTTTACTCCAGCAAACACATGCAACAACTAGGTATATTAATGTTTCAGAGAGTGTGTTTTTACTCCAAGCGACACATGCAACAACTAGGTATATTAATGTTTCAGAGAGTGTGTTTTTACTCCAAGCGACACATGCAACAACTAGGTATATTCATGTTTCAGAGAGTGTGTTTTTACTCCAAGCGACACATGCAACAACTAGGTATATTAATGTTTCAGAGAGTGTGTTTTTACCCCAGCAGACACATGCAACAACTAGGTATATTAATGTTTCAGAGAGTGTGTTTTTACTCCAGCAAACACATGCAACAACTAGGTATATTAATGTTTCAGAGAGTGTGTTTTTACTCCAAGCGACACATGCAACAACTAGGTATATTAATGTTTCAGAGAGTGTGTTTTTACTCCAAGCGACACATGCACCAACTAGGTATATTAATGGTTCAGAGAGTGTGTTTTTACTCCAGCAGACACATGCAGGTATATTAATGGTTCAGAGAGTGTGTTTTTACTCCAGCAGACACATGCAACAACTAGGTATATTAATGTTTCAGAGAGTGTGTTTTTACTCCAAGCGACACATGCACCAACTAGGTATATTAATGTTTCAGAGAGTGTGTTTTTACTCCAGCAGACACATGCAGGTATATTAATGTTTCAGAGAGTGTGTTTTTACTCCAACAGACACATGCAGGTATATTAATGGTTCAGAGAGTGTGTTTTTACTCCAGCAGACACATGCAGGTATATTAATGGTTCAGAGTGTGTCTTTACTCCAGCAGACACATGCAGGTATATTAATGTTTCAGAGAGTGTGTTTTTACTCCAGCAGACACATGCAGGCATATTAATGGTTCAGCGAGTGTGTTTTTACTCCAGCAGACACATGCAGGTATATTAAAGTTTCAGAGAGTGTGTTTTTACTCCAGCAGACACATGCAACAACTAGGTATATTAATGTTTCAGAGAGTGTGTTTTTACTCCAGCAGGCACATGCAACAACTAGGTATATTAATGTTTCAGAGAGTGTGTTTTTACTCCAGCAGGCACATGCAACAACTAGGTATATTAATGTTTCAGAGAGTGTGTTTTTACCCAGCAGACACATGCAACAACTAGGTATATTAATGTTTCAGAGAGTGTGTTTTTACTCCAAGCGACACATGCAACAACTAGGTATATTAATGTTTCAGAGAGTGTGTTTTTACTCCAAGCGACACATGCACCAACTAGGTATATTAATGTTTCAGAGAGTGTGTTTTTACTCCAAGCGACACATGCACCAACTAGGTATATTAATATTTCAGAGAGTGTGTTTTTCTCCAGCAGACACATGCAGGTATTTTAATGGTTCAGAGAGTGTGTTTTTACTCCAGCAGACACGTGCAGGTATATTAATGGTTCAGAGAGTGTTTTTACTCCAGCAGACACATGCAGGCATATTAATGGTTCAGCGAGTGTGTTTTTACTCCAGCAGACACATGCAGGTATATTAATGTTTCAGAGAGTGTGTTTTTTACTCCAACAGACACATGCAGGTATATTAATGGTTCAGAGAGTGTGTTTTTACTCCAGCAGACACATGCAACAACTAGGTATATTAATGTTTCAGAGAGTGTGTTTTTACTCCAGCAGGCACATGCAACAACTAGGTATATTAATGTTTCAGAGAGTGTGTTTTTACTCCAGCAGGCACATGCAACAACTAGGTATATTAATGTTTCAGAGAGTGTGTTTTTACCCCAGCAGACACATGCAACAACTAGGTATATTAATGTTTCAGAGAGTGTGTTTTTACTCCAAGCGACACATGCAACAACTAGGTATATTAATGTTTCAGAGAGTGTGTTTTTACTCCAAGCGACACATGCACCAACTAGGTATATTAATGTTTCAGAGAGTGTGTTTTTACTCCAAGCGACACATGCAACAACTAGGTATATTCATGTTTCAGAGAGTGTGTTTTTACTCCAAGCGACACATGCACCAACTAGGTATATTAATGTTTCAGAGAGTGTGTTTTTACTCCAGCAGACACATGCAGGTATTTTAATGGTTCAGAGAGTGTGTTTTTACTCCAGCAGACACATGCAGGTATATTAATGGTTCAGAGAGTGTTTTTACTCCAGCAGGCACATGCAACAACTAGGTATATTAATGTTTCAGAGAGTGTGTTTTTACTCCAGCAGACACATGCAGGTATATTAATGTTTCAGAGAGTGTGTTTTTACTCCAGCAGACACATGCAGGTATATTAATGGTTCAGAGAGTGTGTTTTTACTCCAAGCGACACATGCAGGTATATTAATGGTTCTGAGAGTGTGTTTTTACTCCAGCAGACACATGCAGGTATATTAATGGTTCAGAGAGTGTGTTTTTACTCTCAGCAAACACATGCAACAACTAGGTATATTAATGTTTCAGAGAGTGTGTTTTTACTCCAGCATGACTAGGTATATTAATGTTTCATCCAAGCGCATGCACCAACTAGGTATATTAATGTTTCAGAGAGTGTGTTTTTACTCCAGCAGACACATGCAACAACTAGGTATATTAATGTTTCAGAGAGTGTGTTTTTACTCCAGCAGACACATGCAACAACTAGGTATATTAATGTTTCAGAGAGTGTGTTTTTACTCCAGCAGGCACATGCAACAACTAGGTATATTAATTGTTCAGAGAGTGTGTTTTTTCTCCAGCAGACACATGCAGGTATATTAATGTTTCAGAGAGTGTGTTTTTACTCCAGCAGACACATGCAGGTATATTAATGTTTCAGAGAGTGTTTTT
>NW_027259636.1:0-26723 GCF_045791955.1 Oncorhynchus clarkii lewisi
TGTGTGTGTGTAGTGGTCATTATCCCCATCTTTCTATCTCTATCATGGTGTGTGTGTGTAGTGTTCATTGTCCCCATCTTTCTGTCTCTATCATGGTGTGTGTGTAGTGGTCATTATCCCCATCTTTCTGTATATCATGGTGTGTGTGTGTGTGTGTGTGTAGTGTTCATTATCCCCATCTTTCTGTCTATCATGGTGTGTGTGTGTGTAAATCAAATCAAATCATCAAATCAAATTTATTTATATAGCCCTTCGTACATCAGCTGATATCTCAAAGTGCTGTACAGAAACCCAGCCTAAAACCCCAAACAGCAAGCAATGCAGGTGTAGAAGCACAGGTGTAGTGGTCATTATCCCCATCTTTCTGTCTCTACCATTGTGTGTGTGTGTGTGGATTGGTCATTATCCCCATCTTTCTGTATCTACCATGGTGTGTGTGTGTAGTGTTCATTATCCCCATCTTTCTGTCTCTACCATGGTGTGTGTGTAGTTGTCATTATCCCCATCTTTCTGTCACTACCATGGAGAGTGTGTGTGTGTAGTGTTCATTATCCCCATCCTTCTGTCTCTACCATGGTGTGTGTGTGTGTGTGTGTAGTGTTCATTATCCCCATGTTTCTGTCTCTACCATGGTGTGTGTGTGTGTGTGTAGTCATCATTATCCCCATCTTTCCGTCTCGATCATGGTGTGTGTGCGTGTAGTGGTCATTATCCCCATCTTTCTGTCTCTATCATGATGTGTGTGTGAGTGTGTAGTGTCCATTATCCACATCTATCTGTCTCTATCATGGTGTGTGTGTGTAGTGTTCATTATGCCCATCTTTCTGTCTATATCATGGTGAGTGTGTGTGTGTGTAGTGTCCATTATCCACATCTTTGTCTCTATCATGGTGTGTTTGTGTGTGTGTAGTGTTCATTATCCCCATCTTTCTGTCTCTATAATGGTGTGTGTGTGTGTGTGTAGTGATCATTATCCCCATCTTTCTGTCTCTACCACGGTGTGTGTGTGTAGTGGTCATTATCCCCATATTTCCGTCTCTTACATGGTGTGTGTGTGTGTAGTGGTCATTATCCCCATCTTTCTGTCTCTATCATGGTGTGTGTGTGTAGTGGACATTATCCCCATCTTTCTGTCTCTATCATGGTGTGTGTTTGTAGTGGTCATTATCCCCATCTTTCTGTCTCTATCATGGTGTGTGTGTGTAGTGGTCATTATCCCCATCTTTCTGTCTCCAACATGGTGTGTGAGTGTAGTTGTCATTAGTCCAATCTTTCTGTCTCTACCATGGTGTGTGTGTGGGTGTAGTGGTCATTATCCCCATCTTTCTGTCTCTTACATGGTGTGTGTGTGTGTAGTGGACATTATCCCCATCTTTCTGTCTCTACCATGGTGTGGGTGTGTGTGTGTGTGTGTGTGTAGTGGTCATTGTCCCCATCTTTCTGTCTGTATCATGGTGTGTTTGTGTGTGTAGTGTTCATTATCCCCATCTTTATGTCTCTATCATGGTGTGTGTGTGTGTAGTGTTAATTGTCCCCATCTTTCTGTCTCTATCATGGTGTGTGTGTGTGTGTGTGTGCGAGTGTGTAAAGAACATTGTGTGTGTGTGTAGTGGTCATTATCCCCATCTTTCTGTCTCTATCATGGTGTGTGTGTGTGTGTGTAGTGTTCATTATCCCCATCTTTCTGTCTATCATGGTGTGTGTGTGTAGTGATCATTATCCTCATCTTTCTGTCTCTACCATTGTGTGTGTGTGGATTGGTCATTATCCACATCTTTCTGTATCTACCATGGTGTGTGTGTGTAGTGTTCATTATCCCCATCTTGCTGTCTCTACCATGGTGTGTGTGTAGTTGTCATTATCCCCAATTTCTGTCACTACCATGGAGAGTGTGTGTGTGTAGTGTTCATTATCCCCATCCTTCTGTCTCTATAATGGTGTGTGTGTGTGTAGTGATCATTATCCCCATCTTTCTGTCTCTACCACGGTGTGTGTGTGTAGTGGTCATTATCCCCATATTTCCGTCTCTTACATGGTGTGTGTGTGTGTAGTGGTCATTATCTCCATCTTTCTGTCTATCATGGTGTGTGTGTGTGTGTAGTGGACATTATCCCCATCTTTCTGTCTCTGTAATGGTGTGTGTGTAGTGATCATTATCCCCATCTTTCCGTCTCTACCACGGTGTGTGTGTGTAGTGGTCATTATCCCCATATTTCCGTCTCTTACATGGTGTGTGTGTGTAGTGGTCATTATCCCCATCTTTCTGTCTATCATGGTGTGTGTGTAGTGGTCATTATCCCCATCTTTCTGTCTGTATCATGATGTGTTTGTGTGTGTAGTGTTCATTATCCCCATCTTTATGTCTCTATCATGGTGTGTGTGTAGTGGTCATTATCCCCATCTTTCTGTCTCTATCATGGTGTGTGTGTGTGTGTGTAGTGTTCATTATCCCCATCTTTCTGTCTATCATGGTGTGTGTGTGTAGTGGTCATTATCCCCATCTTTCTGTCTCTATCATGGTGTGTGTGTGTGTGTGTAGTGTTCATTATCCCCATCTTTCTGTCTATCATGGTGTGTGTGTAGTGGTCATTATCCCCATCTTTCTGTCTGTATCATGGTGTGTTTGTGTGTGTAGTGTTCATTATCCCCATCTTTATGTCTCTATCATGGTGTGTGTGTAGTGGTCATTATCCCCATCTTTCTGTCTCTATCATGGTGTGTGTGTGTGTGTGTAGTGTTCATTATCCCCATCTTTCTGTCTATCATGGTGTGTGTGTGTAGTGGTCATTATCCCCATCTTTCTGTCTCTACCATTGTGTGTGTGTAGTGGTCATTATCCCCATCTTTCTGTATCTACCATGGTGTGTGTGTGTGTAGTGTTCATTATCCCCATCTTGCTGTCTCTACCATGGTGTGTGTGTAGTTGTCATTATCCCCAATTTCTGTCACTACCATGGAGAGTGTGTGTGTGTAGTGTTCATTATCCCCATCCTTCTGTCTCTACCATGGTGTGTGTGTGTGTGTGTGTATATAGTGTTCATTATCCCCATGTTTCTGTCTCTACCATGGTGTGTGTGTATGTGTGTGTGTGTAGTGGTCAATATCCCCATCTTTCTGTCTCTATCATGGTGTGTGTGTAGTGTTCATTATCCCCATCTTTCTGTCTATATCATGGTGAGTGTGTGTATAGTGTTCATTATCCCCATCTTTCTGTCTCTATCATGGTGCGTTTGTGTGTGTGTGTAGTGTCCATTATCCACATCTTTCTGTCTCTATCATGGCGTGTGTGTGTGTGTAGTGTTCATTATCCCCATCTTTCTGTCTATATCATGGTGAGTGTGTGTGTGTGTAGTGTCCATTATCCACATCTTTGTCTCTATCATGGTGTGTTTGTGTGTGTGTAGTGTTCATTATCCCCATCTTTCTGTCTCTATAATGGTGTGTTTGTGTGTGTGTAGTGGTCATTATCCCCATCTTTCTGTCTATATCATGGTGAGTGTGTGTGTAGTGTTCATTATCCCCATCTTTCTGTCTCTATCATGGTGTGTGTGTGTTGGTCATTATCCCCATCTTTCTGTCTCTATCATGGTGTGTGTGTGTAGTGGTCATTATCCCCATCTTTCTGTCTCTATCATGGTGTGTGTGTGTTGGTCATTATCCCCATCTTTCTGTCTCTATCATGGTGTGTGTGTAGTGGTCATTATCCCCATCTTTCTGTCTCTATCATGGTGTGTGTGTGTTGGTCATTATCCCCATCTTTCCGTCTCTATCATGGTGTGTGTATGTAGTGGTCGTTATCCCATCTTTATGTCTCTATCATGGTGTGTGTGTGTGTGTGTGTGTGTGTGTAGTGGTCATTATCCCCATCTTTCTGTCTCTGTCATGGTCTGGCCAACTTCTTGGCATGGAACCCCCTCTGTGATGTCATCAGTGCAGCTCTTTCCACTGTTTACGGAGCTGGCCAAGACACTTTCCTAAGCAGAAAGCGAGAGAGAGAGTGTGTGTGTGTGTGTGCGTGTGTGTGTGCCAGGGACAGATAAGTCATAGTGAACCAATATAGTTATATATACACAGATCAGTGCACAAGCAAAAACACACACACACACACAGAGCAGGATCTGTGCTCAGACCGTCAGAGACACACCGTATGGTTCTGCAAATGGAGACGTGCCTCTATACACACTCTACAGACAGTCACTGCCATTCGCTCCATGTCTCTGGCAGGTCATCTATCTCCTCTTACTAAGCGAACACCAGCCATGACTCAGAGCAGAGAAACACACAGACGTCGGGATGCTGCGGGCTGATCTGTCAGATCACAGTATACCTGGTGTGACTGTTTGTGCCTGTCTGTGTTTGTCTTTGTATGTGTGAAAGTGAGAGTGCTTTGTGGGTGAATATATTCATATGTACAGCACATTTAGTATGCATGGTGTGATTGGCCAGTCCGATGAGGAGTGACAGGACAGGGGACCCCAGGCAGCCCTTCAGCAGATCTCCTTCCTGGAAGAGGTTAGAGGTCAGGAGGGGTTCTCTCCCCGGGACCTGGGTGTCAGTCAGTCTAGGGAAAGTGTGTGTGTGTGTGCGCGTGTTCATCAAGCTGACATCAACCCCAATGCGCTGGTTGTCAGTCTGTGACAGCTGTTAACCTCCAGGTCACTCTTGAGGTGAGACTTTGAAGACCTTAAAAGTGACCGTGATCTGACCATAGATATGGGGGTCACGGTCCTCCTGTGAAAAAGGTCACTGACAGGACAGAGGAGACGCCACACCTGACTCACTGAGAGGCTGGGACAGAGGAGACTGGGAGGAGAGCTGTGTCGGAGTACCAGCGTGTGAGAGAAAAAGGCTGTGATTGAACGTGTCAGAGTGTGAATGGGGTGCCAGGAGATGTCCGTGGGTCGTTTTGAGTGTGACTTAGCAAACAGGTATCAGTCAGCTCCACTCTGCCTGGCACAGTAGTGAAACCATCCAGGCTGTGTGTTTGCTGACTACAAACCTGCGCCAGTGCAGTATTTTGTTTCTGAAAAGGACAAACACTTCTTCCCGAATAAGTTGTCCGAGTACCTCCTCTTCCCCTATATTTACCACTCTACCTCTCTATCACTCAGAGTTCTCCAAACTACTCCTAACTCGACTCTTCTCCTTTCACAGGTACCTTGCTGAGAGGAGAGAAAAAGAGAGAGAGAGAGAGGTTGGAGAGAGAGAGAGAGGAGAGAGAGAGGAGAGAAAAAGAGAGAGAGGTTGGAGAGAGAGAGAGAGAGAGAGAGAGAGAGATCGAGAGAGAGGAGAGAAAAAGAGCGCGAGACAGAGACAGAGACAGAGAGAGAGAGAGAGAGAGAGGAGAGAAAAAGAGCGCGAGACAGAGACAGAGAGAGAGAAAAAGAGCGCGAGACAGAGACAGAGAGAGAGAAAAAGAGCGCGAGACAGAGACAGAGAGAGAGAGACAGAGAGAGAGAGACAGAGAGAGAGAGAGAGAGAGAGAGAGACAGAGAGAGAGAGAGAGAGAGACAGAGAGAGAGAGACAGAGAGAGAGAGAGAGAGAGAGAGAGAGAGAGAGAGAGAGACAGAGAGAGAGAGACAGAGAGAGAGACAGAGAGAGAGAGCGAGAGAGAGAGAGAGAGAGAGAGAGAGAGAGAGTGACAGAGAAAGAGTGACAGAGAAAGAGTGACTTCCGTCTACTGTCATTTACCTGCTTCTAACGGCCCTGGCATTCTCAGCCTGGCTCTTGATATCACTTAAGGGACTGAGTCACTTTCAAGCACTGCAGCTGGGGGATAGAAGGGCCCTCAGGAGGCAGCAGACTAGGGGAGATCCTAGGGGTTAGGGTGGAAGAGGGAAGTAAGTGGGGGTGGGGGTGTAGGGGTTAAGGGCCTACATGTGGAAGGGGGTTGAATAGAGAGGGCAGACAGAGAGGTGAGTAAAACCAGTAAAACCAGCTGTAACAGTAAAAATAGGAAAGAAGCCTAAGGATGAGAACCGTGTGGAGCTGTGAACGAGGCTACAGGCTATAGGAATGGGGGGGGGGGGGGGGGGGTACTTTGGATTGGAGCTCAATGCCTCGATCTCTGGGAGTCATGGGATTTTGTGGAAGAAACCATTAGGGAAGAGAGTTGTGGTCACGGCAGAGTGTAGGAGAAGGCACACTCACAACGCTGAACTTTAGGTCAAAGCCTGCTGGCTCTGCAACAAAACACCCACAAACCATCATGGGACTTTGATTGTGTAGGCGTATTGTTGTCTGTGTGGGAGGGGTTAGAGAGTTAGAGGGGGATGGAGGGGCGTAGGAGAAGGAAGGATGAAGGGATGGGGGAAGAGGAGGGGAGGACTTGAACGTGGGGGCGCTCGGTTAGGAAGACGAGTCGCGCTGGTGTCACGGTAAACAGGCCTCACCCCGGCAACCCCCCCCCCCAATTCACACAGCGTCAGGGCCCGTTGAGGCACTTGAACTCCAAAGACTCACAAATAAGTATCCCGCCTCAGACTCACCTGGCAGAAGACAGGCTTGTAGCGCTCCGAGAACAGCAGGTTCAGCTCCTCCGACTCGTACTCCTGGGGCAGCCGGTCCACACAGAGGCACTTAGAGTGAAGGTGGTGACCCGCGGTCAGCTGGTTCACGTCTGTCCACTGGATCATGACCGCGCGGTCCCCCTGCGGTCGCCCCAGCAGCTCCGACCGCGCCCGCGACGCCGAGTCCTTCTTCATGTACTCCACGAAGCCGTAGCCCTTGGAGTGTCCGGTGAGCTCGCTGTAGACCAGGAAGCAGCGCTCGATGTTTCCGTAGGAACGGACCAGCTCCTCCAGCTGCTGGGCGGTGAAGGTGTGGGGCAGGTTGGTGAGGCACAGCAGGGAGTCGGTGGGCTGGAGCTGCACCGTGATGTCTCGGCCACGCATGTTGCTCTGGTGGAGGGAGCGGATGGCACCCTGAGCCTGGTCACCGTTCAGCAGGGTCACAAACGCTGGAGGGACATGGACAGGGACGCACAGAGACAGGGAAATGGACAGAGATGCACAGAGACAGGGACAGAGATACACATAGACAGGGAGACAGGAATACACAGAGACAGGGACGGAGACAGGAATACACAGAGACAGGGACAGGGATACACAGAGACAGGGACAGAGATACACATAGACAGGGAAATGGACAGAGATACACAGAGACAGGGACAGAGATACACAGAGACAGGGACAGAGATACACAGAGACAGGGACAGAGATACACAGAGACAGGGACAGAGATACACATAGACAGGGAAATGGACAGAGATACACAGAGACAGGGACAGAGATACACAGAGACAGGGACAGAGATACACAGAGACAGGGATACACAGAGACAGGGACAGAGATACACAGAGACAGGGACAGAGATACACAGAGACAGGGACAGAGATACACAGAGACAGGGACAGAAATACACAGAGACAGGGAAATGGACAGAGATACACAGAGACAGGGACAGAGATACACATAGACAGGGAAATGGACAGAGATGCACAGAGACAGGAATACACAAAGACAGGGAGACAGGAATACACAGAGACAGGAATACACAGCGACAGGGAAATGGACAGAGATGCACAGAGACATGGAAGGGGACACGGACAGAGAGACCGGGACAGGAACACACAAAGACAAGGAGAAACACACACACACAGACAGAGAGAACAATACACACACACAAACACACACAGAGACAGAAACACATGCAGAGAGACAGAGAATGGGAGAGAGAGGGGTACAGAAAAATACACACCCAGAAACCAAACAGACAGAGAAACACAGAGATACACAGAGAGAAAGACCCACATTAGCTGGGAGCAGCCTGGAAAGAATCCACTCACTGACACACATATTTATCCCGCTCCTAAACACACATTGACAGAACAGAAACAGCATGATAGATCACAATAACAGGGGAGGTGTTTACAACATCACAGTCCAGTAAACAGGCTTAATCAAACCTGAACCCTTTTATACAAACGCTAACAGCCCGAAATGACCCCCCCCCCCCCGAAAACGCCGACGCAGTGATTCATGGGCCGTGAAATGAGGCGGTAATGAATTGATATGGAATGTGTAGCGTGGCCAAAATACCCCTCAGCCGAGCGAACGTTGAGCCTGAGCCCACTGTACCAGCATCTGACTGACTGACTGACTGACTGACTGACTGACTGACTGACTGACTGGCCGAAACACGTCCATGGGATTTTTTTGAAGTTAAAACTTAAATTTCCGACCCGTCTTCTTCATAACTGACTGTTAACCGTGTTAACCCTTTAGTGCCTGTGGTAGGTCTGTGTTGACTATTTACTGAGAGGAACTAATATCTATATCTAAATATTTGGTGGCTATTAGCCTCCCCAGTCGACATTGTGAGTCCTAATGCACTTCCAGTGCGCAGAGGATGTTGCTAATACATTATTACACAAGTGGACAAGTGAGTCAGAGAGGTGTGTGTGTGTGTTGAGTGCGAGGGAGGGAGAGGGATGCGTGTACTGTAGAGTTGATTAATGATGACTAATGTTTAGAGAGACACCGGCTCGGTCTAACAGTGATCCCACTGATGTCTGACAACTGACGCAGAACCCAGAGCACCAACGTGAAGTCAGGACCGTTCTGCCAGATGAAACCAGAGAGGACCCCTCTCCAACGTCCCACCGGCCTCTAGAACTCACAGCTCCATCTGCACCACTTCACATTCCATTAAAGCGTTCACGCACGCCGCCAGCCATCCCGCCCGGGCAAATCAATTAACTCAACGTTCCCATACTCAAAACTGCATGATGGATGGATTTTTCTGAGCCGAGACGGTAATCTGGTTATACCGCGGTGAGTCAAGTAACGTTACACTGTGCGATGCTCTCTCTCTCAAACGGGGGGCATGTGAGAGAGGGATGGAGAGAGAGAGAGAAGGGGGTGGAGGTGGAGAGAGAGAGAGAGAGAGAGAGATAGGTGGTGGAGGTGGAGAGAGAGAGAGGTAGGTGGAGGTGGAGAGAGAGAGGGGTAGGTGGAGGTGGAGAGAGAGAGGGGTAGGTGGAGGTGGAGAGAGAGAGGGGTAGGTGGAGGTGGAGAGAGAGAGGTAGGTGGAGAGAGAGAGAGAAAGGTAGGTGGAGAGAGAGAGAGGTAGGTGGAGAGAGAGAGAGGTAGGTGGAGAGAGAGAGAGGTAGGTGGAGAGAGAGAGAGGTAGGTGGAGAGAGAGATAGGTAGGTGGAGAGAGAGAGGTAGGTGGAGAGAGAGAGAGGTAGGTGGAGAGGTAGGTGGAGGTGGAGAGAGAAAGAAAGAGAGAGAGAGGTAGGTGGAGGTGGAGAGAGAGAAAGAAAGAGAGGTAGGTGGAGAGAAAGAAAGAAAGAGAGAGAGAGAGGTAGGTGGAGGTGGAGAGAGAGAGAGGTAGGTGGAGGTGGAGAGAGAGGTAGGTGGAGGTGGAGAGAGAGGTAGGTGGAGAGAGAGGGAGGTAGGTGGAGAGAGAGAGAGGTAGGTGGAGAGAGAGAGAGAAAGGTAGGTGGAGAGAGAGAGAGAAAGGTAGGTGGAGAGAGAGAGAGAAAGGTAGGTGGAGAGAGAGAGAGAAAGGTAGGTGGAGAGAGAGAGAAAGGTAGGTGGAGAGAGAGAGAGAGAGGTAGGTGAGAGAGAGAGAGAGAGGTAGGTGGAGAGAGAGAGAGGTAGGTGGAGAGAGAGAGAGGTAGGTGGAGAGAGAGAGAGGTAGGTGGAGAGAGAGGTAGGTGGAGGTGGAGAGAGAGGTAGGTGGAGGTGGAGAGAGAGGTAGGTGGAGGTGGAGAGAGAGAAAGAAAGAGAGAGGTAGGTGGAGAGAGAGAAAGAAAGAAAGAAAGAGAGAGAGAGAGGTAGGTGGAGGTGGAGAGAGAGGTAGGTGGAGGTGGAGAGAGAAAGAAAGAGAGAGAGAGAGGTAGGTGGAGGTGGAGAGAGAGAAAGAAAGAGAGAGAGGTAGGTGGAGAGAGAGAGAGAGGTAGGTGGAGGTGGAGAGAGAGAGGTAGGTGGAGGTGGAGAGAGAGAGAGAGAGGTAGGTGGAGGTGGAGAGAAAGAAAGAGAGAGAGAGAGAGGTAGTTGGAGAGAGAGAGAAAGAGAGAGAGAGGTAGGTGGAGAGAGAGAGAGGTAGGTGGAGGTGGAGAGAGAAAGAAAGAGAGAGAGAGAGGTAAGTGGAGGTGGAGAGAGAGAAAGAAAGAGAGAGAGGTAGGTGGAGGTGGAGAGAGAGAGAGGTAGAGGTGGAGAGAGAGAGAGGTAGGTGGAGGTGGAGAGAGAGAGAGAAAGAGAGAGGTAGGTGGAGGTGGAGAGAGAGAAAGAGAGAGAGAGAGGTAGGTGGAGGTGGAGAGAGAGAAAGAAAGAGAGAGAGGTAGGTGGAGAGAGAGAAAGAAAGAGAGAGAGGTAGGTGGAGAGAGAGAAAGAAAGAAAGAAAGAGAGAGAGAGAGGTAGGTGGAGGTGGAGAGAGAGAGGTAGGTGGAGAGAGAGAGAGGTAGGTGGAGAGAGAGAGAGAGAGGTAGGTGGAGAGAGAGAGAGAGAGGTAGGTGGAGAGAGAGAGAGAGAGAGGTAGGTGGAGGTGGAGAGAGAGAAAGAAAGAGAGAGGTAGGTGGAGAGAGAGAAAGAAAGAAAGAAAGAAAGAAAGAAAGAAAGAAAGAAAGAAAGAAAGAAAGAGAGAGGTAGGTGGAGGTGGAGAGAAAGGTAGGTGGAGAGAGAGAGAGAGGTAGGTGGAGAGAGAGAGAGAGAGGTAGGTGGAGAGAGAGAGAGAGAGAGGTAGGTGGAGAGAGAGAGAGAGAGAGGTAGGTGGAGGTGGAGAGAGAGAGGTAGGTGGAGGTGGAGAGAGAGAGGTAGGTGGAGGTGGAGAGAGAGAGGT
The DNA here is from genome assembly GCF_045791955.1 of Oncorhynchus clarkii lewisi. Taxonomy (NCBI): domain Eukaryota; kingdom Metazoa; phylum Chordata; class Actinopteri; order Salmoniformes; family Salmonidae; genus Oncorhynchus; species Oncorhynchus clarkii. Next base: position 10,847 of record NW_027259636.1, read on the forward strand.
AGGTGGAGGTGGAGAGAGAGAGGTAGGTGGAGGTGGAGAGAGAGAGGTAGGTGGAGGTGGAGAGAGAGAGGTAGGTGGAGGTGGAGAGAGAGAGGTAGGTGGAGGTGGAGAGAGAGAGGTAGGTGGAGGTGGAGAGAGAGAGAGGTAGGTGGAGAGAGAGAGGTAGGTGGAGAGAGAGAGAGGTAGGTGGAGAGAGAGGTAGGTGGAGGTGGAGAGAGAAAGAAAGAGAGAGAGAGGTAGGTGGAGAGAGAGAGAAAGAAAGAGAGAGAGGTAGGTGTAGAGAGAGAGAAAGAAAGAGAGAGAGGTAGGTGTAGAGAGAGAGAAAGAAAGAGAGAGAGGTATGTGGAGAGAGAGAAAGAAAGAAAGAAAGAAAGAAAGAAAGAAAGAGAGAGAGGTAGGTGGAGGTGGAGAGAGAGGTAGGTGGAGGTGGAGAGAGAGAGAGGTAGGTGGAGAGAGAGAGAGGTAGGTGTAGAGAGAGAGAAAGAAAGAGAGAGAGGTATGTGGAGAGAGAGAAAGAAAGAAAGAAAGAAAGAAAGAAAGAAAGAAAGAAAGAAAGAAAGAAAGAAAGAAAGAGAGAGAGGTAGGTGGAGGTGGAGAGAGAGGTAGGTGGAGGTGGAGAGAGAGAGGTAGGTGGAGAGAGAGAGAGAAAGAACGAGAGAGAGGTAGGTGGAGGTGGAGAGAGAGAAAGAACGAGAGAGGTAGGTGGAGAGAGAGAAAGAAAGAAATAAGTAGGTGGAGAGAGAGAGAGAGAGGTAGGTGGAGAGAGAGAGAGAGAGGTAGGTAGAGAGAGAGAGAGAGAGGTAGGTGGAGAGAGAGAGAGGGGGGTAGGTGGAGAGAGAGAGAGAGGTAGGTGGAGAGAGAGAGAGAGAGAGAGGTAGGTGGAGAGAGAGAGAGAGGTAGGTGGAGAGAGAGAGAGAGGTAGGTGGAGAGAGAGAGAGGTAGGTGGAGAGAGAGAGAGGTAGGTGGAGAGAGAGAGAGGTAGGTGGAGAGAGAGAGAGGTAGGTGGAGAGAAAGAAAGAGAGAGAGAGGTAGGTGGAGGTGGAGAGAGAAAGAAATAAAGAAAGTTAGGTGGAGGTGGAGAGAGAGAAAGAAAGAGAGAGAGGTAGGTGGAGAGAGAGAGGTAGGTGGAGAGAGAGAGGTAGGTGGAGGTGGAGAGAGAGAGAGGTAGGTAGAGGTGGAGAGAGAAAGAAAGAAAGAGAGGTAGGTGGAGAGAGAGAGGTAGGTGGAGGTGGAGAGAGAGAGATGTAGGTGGAGGTGGAGAGAGAAAGAAAGAGAGAGAGAGAGGTAGGTGGAGAGAGAGAGAAAGAAAGAGAGAGAGAGGTAGGTGGAGAGAGATAGAGGTAGGTGGAGGTGGAGAGAGAAAGAAAGAGAGAGAGAGGTAGGTGGAGGTGGAGAGAGAGAAAGAAAGAGAGAGAGGTAGGTGGACGTGGAGAGAGAGAAAGAAAGAAAGAAAGAAAGAAAGAAAGAAAGAGAGAGGTAGGTGGAGAGAGAGAAAGAAAGAGAGAGAGAGGTAGGTGGAGAGAGAGAAAGAAAGAAAGAAAGAGAGAGAGGTAGGTGGAGGTGGAGAGAGAGAGAGGTAGGTGGAGGTGGAGAGAGAGAGAGGTAGGTAGAGGTGGAGAGAGAGAGAGGTAGGTGGAGGTGGAGAGAGAGAAAGAAAGAATGAAAGAAAGAGAGAGAGGTAGGTGGAGGTGGAGAGAGAGAGAGGTAGGTGGAGGGAGAGAGAGGTAGGTGGAGGTGGAGAGAGAGAGAGGTAGGTGGAGGTAGAGAGAGAGAGAGGTAGGTGGAGGTGGAGAGAGAGGTAGGTGGAGAGAGAGAGAGAGGTAGGTGGAGAGAGAGAGAGAGGTAGGTGGAGAGAGAGAGAGAGAGGTAGGTGGAGAGGGAGAGAGGTAGGTGGAGAGGGAGAGAGGTAGGTGGAGGTGGAGAGAGGTAGGTGGAGGTGGAGAGAGGTAGGTGGAGGTGGAGAGAGGTAGGTGGAGGTGGAGAGAGGTAGGTGGAGGTGGAGAGAGGTAGGTGGAGGTGGAGAGAGGTAGGTGGAGGTGGAGAGAGAGAGAGGTAGGTGGAGAGAGAGAGAGGTAGGTGGAGGTGGAGAGAGAGAGAGAGAGAGAGAAGGGGAGAGCTCAAAGCATCGTAAAAGGCTGACACAGTAATGGTATAATACAGACACAGTCCAGAGTCTGCTGACAGAATTTTCAGGCAAATGTTTCGCTCCAAAAAACACAAAGAGGCTCTTAATTATGGGGCGGCGATCGTTCGTATTTCTATAAGGAGCGTGTCGTACGGTAAGGGGAACGAGGAGAAGGAGAGAAAGGAAGACGGAATCTTTGCGGAATCATCTCCAAGCCTACAATTCCACATGCCATGTTCGTCGGGAAGTAGCTCATTAAAAAAACCCAGGAGATACAGGCGCTAAGGAGGACAGCTAATGTCTATGAGTCTATTGTGTCGAACCACTGTGGTTTAGTTCACCTGCTATGCTCCTGTCAATGCCATAGTGTAGATGGCACCCCCTCTCTGTCCCTACACTACGGCCACGCTTAGCCAGGTTCTGAACGCACCCGACAGACGGTAACACATTTCAACAGGCGAGGCGCGGCTAAAAAGGCAGTCCAAGGGTTTTAGACCTGTAGGCTGTAGCGTAAAAACCCTTTGGTTGCCGTCGAAAGCCCGAACTTGGCCCTACCTTCTGACTTCCAGCATGTCAATCACAATAGGCAAAGCCAGGGTTCTTCGGTCTCTCCGCCAACACACACGCAATCTGGATATAAAACGCACACAGACGCAACAGACACGTCTCAACACAGCGAGGTCAACTCAAGTATAACCCTTTCACAGAGGCAATCGTGTTTCCTCCCCAATGCCGTAGCCCTGCGATCTCTTTCCTCTCCCTACCTGACAACTAACAGAGAGAGTGGAAACACGTTTTCGCTGTCGTCTCAATCTGATAATCAGAGCAGCACTTCAATTTGCATGACTCTTGTCAGGCACCCTGGCCTTTTGTCTTTCTGCATACGAACCACCCACCCACACTCTCCACTCAACTCCATCACTTACTGCCCCCCACCCAGCTCCAGCCTCTTCAGCCCCCCCAGAACCTGGCTCTCTAGCCCCTCACAGCCCCCCCCACCATGAGTGGCCAGGGAGTGGGTTACCCTCCCACGCAGGGCGGGGGATGGAAGACTTGTTCAAGCTCAAGTGGACCACCACACCGCCCAGTGCTAATGCACACAGTGAGTGGAACCTCTTCTCTCTCCCACCTATGGCCCAGCTCTCCATCCCTCTATCTCCGCCATCATTCCGTCTCTCGCACCCACCACTAACTAGTACCATGCCGGCACATCGCCATCTTTCTTTCAGTGTCTCTCTCTCTCTCTCTCTCGCTGCGTGTTCCACTAACTAAATCCTGACCATAAAGTCCCCTAATAGACCTCTGAACCACGCCATCAAGTCTAACACCCATGCCACCACAAACTGAAAAAGTATCACTCCCCCACCACATCACAAGCGGCTTCCTTCCCCTTTCGGTAGAGGCTGAAACTAGCCCTGTCTCTGAGGTCTGTTAGCCACGATAACGCGACGGAGACGTTCTAGAGAGGTATAGGGGACACATAAAGCCCGTCTGCTCTCCAATTTAGACTGTTGATCATCTTAAGGTCAGTGCTGGGGAAACCCACAGCTAAGGCCAGGGTGAGCGTAAACTGTTGACGAGCACGGCAGTCAGAACTGATCGGGGGGGACTGAGTGGAATGGAGAACATATGAATCTCAACGTAGACCTGCTGCTGTTGACGACCATGGCGGAAATAAGTTGCAGGCTTCTCCTCTGTGATTCTTAATTGAGTGCGTCGTTTTGTACGTGTACCTTGTTAGAAAATGATCAAATAAACTCAACTTGACCCCCCCCCCCCCCAAAAAATAAAAAATAAATAAAGACTGATAGGGTCCGTCCCGAATGGCACCCTTTTCCCTATACAGCGCACTACTTCTCACTACGTAGGGAGAGGGGGGGGCATGTGTGACACAGCCGTAGTGTGTGGTCAGATCACTGAAGGGAGAAACTCTGAGGGGAAGTTCTATCTAAAACAAGACAATCCAAACACGGGTTCAGAGGGCTGAAGTGAAACTGAACTATTATCTGTGCTAGTGATCGAAACAGGATCCAGAACTAGATCTGACGGAGCGGTGAATCGTACGATCCCAGTGCGCGGTACAGCTGCCCTCAAGGGTCAAATATTGCATGTACGGCAGGTAAGCAGCACACAGCGATTGGGTCTCGGGGTCTTTTGTGACGCCTTCAGGCCTGTTGGTTTTGTTAAACCCACTGCAAAAGGGTCAGTGCAGTGTGTGTGTGGGTGGATAGATGGATGTTGTCAGTGGTGCATGTCAGACAACACACACACACACACACACACCTGCTGTTTGTGGAGATAACACCAGATTGGGCTGGCTGTGAACAAGTGTTCCTATGCCAACTGTTGTTTTCTCACTATCATTACAAATGCGGCCTTCGTCATCATCACCGTCATCATCACCTCAACCTCCAGTTAAACCAGACAGGCTCTTCAGTGTAATGAGGAGAGGTGTTGTTGGGGCACTAAGAAGGGGTGTAGGGGCGAATAGCTTAATGAACAACCTACACAGCACTAAGGCTAATTGCTACCTCTTGAGCTGTGACTATTGTAAGAAGAGGCAACAACAGAGAGGAGAACAGAGCCCCACAGGAGGATTGACTTCCTGTGTCCAAACACAGCTGCAAAAACAGCTCCATCAAATACTATGAAACTAGGAGCAAGTGTCATAGAGAATCAAATCTATGAGACAGTGTTATGTGACACACACACACACACACCTTTTCCCAGAATGCCAGAGAGTATAACACCATCGTTTTGTCCAGGTTCAGTAACAGCGACTTAACAGGGAACATGTAACTAGCTATGAGTTCGCTACAGAGCGGGATCAACCCTGGCGATATCAATCACATAACTCACACGGCCTGGCATGTGGGCTGCTGCTCTCATTTACAGATACTGACTCACACAGCACACAGATGGACAGATGACGATGGAGTGAGAGATGGGGGGAGGGGAGACAGAGAGAGAAACAAAGAAAGAAAGAAAAATGGGAGAGACGGAGAGAGAGAGAGAGAGAGAGGTCTGCCTGCAGTTGTCCTCAGAGGTAACTACAGGGCCGAGAGGTCTCAAGTCATATTGTTAGTTTGACTCAGCTCTTAGACGAGTACACCCGTAATGGATTGTTTGCATTCTACAGTAATAATAACGCTAATAACAAAAAAGAACATAGGCGTTCTGGAAAAAAGGGGAAAGGGCGAGTCAGAACATTGCTCTCTCAGAAACAGCCGTGGTTCTGGAAATATTTAGCATCTTTAGGTAAATTGGCAAGTAGAAACCGGATGGAGCTTCAGTACATTGGGTTATATGATGAGATGGTGTTAGCTGCCAGATTGGATACAAGCGCTCCTTCCTCAGAGATGCCAGTTGTTTGTGACGCAAGCAATGTACTGACACTGGCTATCTTGGCACACTGTTGCTCTTCCACTCTCTATATAGCTGAACATTTCTCCTAAACATCCTATATAAATACAGGGACCATCGTCAGCTCGACATTTAAAGAAACACCGTTAACCGTGGAGCAATACTTAAATTGTTTGTGATCATTGAAATCTAGGAATCTTTCCATCTGCGGCTCTCTTCCTGCCGCCGCTGAGACTAATGCCAAAACAACTGGAAAATCGGGAAGTCTCCAACTTCTGACTTCAGTGCGGTCATCAAACTCAGAAACTTAGGCATGTTTCTACACTCTTAGGTGCTACGTAGAACCTTAAAGGGTTCTACGGCTGTCCGCATAGGAGAACCATTTGAATAACCCTTTGTGGTTCCAGGTAGAACCCTTTTCAGTTCCATGTAGAACCCATTCAACAGAGTGTTCTACCTGGAACCAAAAGGGTTCTCCTATGGGGACAGCTGAAGAAGCCTTTTTTCTAAGAGTGTAGAGCTCGGATGTTCCATCTCGAAGTTCAGGGAGGTCATAATTTGACCTTGTTTTTCCAGAGTTTTTCCAGAGTTCCCAGTTATATTGAAATCACCATGACCATCAGATAGATGCAGGTACCATCAATCTATTTTATTATCAAAACTTGAGTTTTAAAATATAATATGGTCTCAGAAGAACAATATTGTTAGGCGGCATATAGCCAATACGCTGTGATAATGTATTAGGGCTACTGCCCAAACCTCATTCCTACAGAACAGTTTTTATTAGGTTAATGTAAAAATATATAAATATGTTTTTATTTTCTATTTATCTGAGCCACTGCCCTAGGGAATCCTTTTTACATCAAACCCTGGAACAAAAAGTGTTTTACCTGTGATGGGTTCTGACTCCTAAACTTGAAATGTTGTTCATTATCAGATCTCCTATTGAAATATTACATACCCTCGTACTATTACATATTACGTATTATTACATACCCTCGACTTCAGCGATGTCTTTAACAAAATAGCCTCCAACACTCTACTCGGCAAACTGGATGTAGTCTATCACAGTGCCATCCGTTTTGCCACCAAAGCCCCATATACTACCCACCACTGCGACCTGTATGCGCTCGTTGGCTGGTCCTCGCTACATATTCGTCACCAGACCCACCGGCTCCAGGTCATCTATAAGTCTCTGCTAGGTAAAGCTCCACCTTATCTCAGCTCACTGGTCACGATAACACCCACCCGTAGCACGCGCTCTAGCAGGTATATTGCACTGGTCATCTCCAAAGCCAACACCTCCTTTGGCCGCCTTTCCTTCCAGTTCTCTGCTGCCAATGACTGGAATTAATTGCAAAAATCGCTGAACCTGGAGATTTATTTCCCTCACTAACTTTAACCTGTTGAACCTATAGGGGCGCTGTGTCATTATTGGATAAAAAGACGTGCCCGTTTTAAGCGCAATATTTTGTCACGAAAAGATGCTCGACTATGCATGGAATTGCATGGACAGCCTTGGAAAGACACAACTCTGACGTCTCCAAAACTGCAAAGCTATTATCTGTGCGTGCCCCAGAACTAATGCAACAGGCGAAACCAAGATGAAGTTTCATACAGGAAATGCCCCGGATTCTGAAGGTGCTGTGTTCCAATGTCTCCTTATACGGCTGTGAATGCGCCAGGAATGAGCCTGCGCTTTCTGTCTATTTCCCGAGGTGTCTGCAGCATTGTGACGTGTTTGTAGGCATATCATTGGAAGATTGACCATAAGAGACTACATTTACCCGGTGTCCCGCCCGTTGTCCTGTGTGCGTAATCTGTAGGTCCATGCGCGTTCCATTTCTTCAGAATTGAAAGTAAACTGCCACGATGGATTTTATCGTCGATAGATATGTGAAAAACACCTTGAGGATTGATTCTAAACATCGTTTGCCATGTTTCTGTCGATATTATGGAGTTAATTTGGAAAAAAGTTCACGTTTTAATTATTTTTTTATTTTTTATTTTTTTACCCAAACGTGATGAACAAAACGGAGCGGTTTCTCCTACACAAATAATATTTTTTGTAAAAACGGAACATTTGCTATCTAACAGAGTCTCCTCATTGAAAACATCTGAAGTTCTTCAAAGGTAAATGATTTTATTTGAATGCTTTTATGGTTTTTGTGGAAAATGTTGCATGCTAAATGCTAGGCTTAATGCAATGCTAGGCTATCAATACTCTTACACAAATGCTTGTTTAGCTATGGTTCAAAAGCATATTTTGAAAATCTGAGATGACAGTGTTGTTAACAAAAGGCTAAGCTTGAGAGCAAATAGATTCATTTCATTTCATTTGCCATTTTCATGAATAGTTAATGTTGTGTTATGCTAATGAGCTTGCTGATAGATTTACACAATCCTGGATACAGGGGTTTTTTCGTAGCTAAACGTGACGCAGAAAACGGAGCGATTTTCCTAAACAAATAATCTTTCAGGAAAAACTGAACATTTGCTATCTGAGAGTCTCCTAATTGAAAACATCTGAAGTTCTTCAAAGGTAAATTATTTTATTTGAATGCTTTTCTGTTTTTTGTGTAAATGTTACCTGCTGAATGCTAACGCTAAATGCTACGCTAATTGCTACGTTGGCCATCAATACTGTTACACAAATGCTTGTTTTGCAATGGTTGAGAAGCATATTTTGAAAATCTGAGATGACAGTGTTGTTAACAAAAGGCTAAGCTTGAGAGCAAATAGATTAATTTCATTTCATTTGCGATTTTCATGAATAGTTAACGTTGCGTTATGGTAATGAGCTTGAGTCTGTATTCACAATCCCGGATCCGGGATGGGGAGATCAGAGAGGTTAAACATTAGCTATCTGAGCAGCTAACCGATCGCTGCAGCTTTACATAGCCCATCTGTAAATAGCCCATCCAATCTACCTACCTCATCCCCATATTGTTTTGATTTACTTTTCTGCTCTTTTGCACACCAGTATTTCTACTTGGCATCATCATCTGCACATCTATCACTCCAGTGTTAATTTGCTAAATTGTAATTACTTTGCTACTATGGCCTGTTGATTGCCTCCTCACGCCATTTGCACACACTGTATATAGACGTTATTTTATTTCTATTGTGTTATTGACTGTATGCTTGTTTATTCCATGTGTAACTCTGTGTTGTTGTTTGTGTCGAACTGCTTTGCTTGGCCAGGTCGCAGTTGTAAATGAGAACTTGTTCTCAACTAGCCTACCTGGTTAAATAAAGTTGAAATAAAAAATATTGAGTGCCATAGTCTGGTTTCTAAACCGGAAGTTAATGGTTATCTGTAGGAGGAATGTATACGGTACAGGCAATTAAGCTTGGAATGTACTTAGTAACGGAAAGGCAATCGCATGGTTGCCGGCACTGATAAGGGTGGAGAGATGTGGTTTAGTGAGGAATGGGGGCCGATGTCAGTTCAGGTCACATTAAGGGAGAAGGAAGAGTTTATTGTCCGCATCACTTAACTTCTTGCCTAGCAATAAAGATGTAATGTTTAGAGAGAAGGAGGATACTCCACCCAAATTGGGGTATATATACTCCCACTGGTGGAACCATGTCCTTGTCTGTGCAGCTGTCCGACCCTTTGGGGGAATAAACTCGGTTTTAGCTTTACTAAGTGTTTTACTCTGTTTATTTAGAACGTAACACCTGGAACCAAAAAGAGTTATCATATGGGGTCAGCTGAAGATCACTTCTGGAACCCTTTTTCTATTGAGTGCAGTGTCTCCATTATGGGGACGGTAATCGTCTCACACAGAAGGCCCATTGTGTGGCCAGGATCCCCCTGCTGACCCCTTCCATTGTCATCCCAGCGGACAGTTACGCAACGCCACGCAGCGCAGCGCTCTAACTTGCACGGTGGGTGCACTGAAGCAAAGGTAGAGTAACATTTACACAGGGGAGGAGGAAGGAGATATACCCCTCATTACCTAAAGAGGCTACCAACTTCTGAGCGACGTCCTGGAGCAAATCCTCACAGAGAGAGAGGGGGACACAGAGACAGGGACACAGACGTGCACACATAAGCACTAATAAGGACAAGCAGCCCCCTAAAATGGACTGAGATATCTATATGGGTACGGATTTGATGTGACAGATTGAACAACCGTACATCTCAGTTATTGGTAATAGGCAAGGGGTTGGGAACCTAATCAGCCCTCCCATACACACACTAGTCCACTCTCTTTCTCCCACACTGGAGCTAGCCTCCTCCAGGCAAGAGAGACCGGCTGCAAAACAAGATATGACACTCCTTTGAATTCACTCCCTGTTGTTTTCTTCCAAAAGGAATCATTGCACAATTGTCATTTCCAGGAATTCTCTGACACATACCACTTATTTCACCCAGAAAACAATCCCTATTGAGTAGCCCGTGTTTCAGGGCAAACCAAGCCATCTGCATCCCACAATCAGCACGGGGAATATATTATACAACAGTGTCTTGCATCCCAAACGGCACCCTATTTCCTATATAGTGCCCTACTTCTGACCAGAGTAAAGTAAAACACTAAATAGTGAATAGGGTGCCATTTGAAGCCAAGCTAGTGTTTCACACCAATTAAAACCATGGCCCAATAAAAATCACATAAAATCTGTTTCACCATTTCCCCAAAGGGAAGATTACATTTACACCCCATACTTACAACGATAGATATTACATCCAAACGAAACATGCTGTTCGGCTAATTCAGCATTAAGCGTACACTTGAGTTTGTACACACACGTGGCATGAGATGAATGGTGAGTAATGTACACTCGTTATCTGGTGATTTACGATGGTTTGAGTACTTTAATGGCCCTGTGTTCTTTGGTATGGTGCTGAGGAAGATAGGGAATAGGGGGGAGGATTTGTGCGTGTGTGGGGGGGCTGAAAGCAGTTTAAGGCAGGGATCAAGCTAGATGAAGCCAATGTTTTTCTTGAGTGGAGGAGAACTATTCAGGCTCCATAACAGATTCATATACTCACTATATAGTTTAAACACATAAGGACACACACATACAGTATATACAATCACAAGCACACACACACAGAATCCCTCTCACCTTTCCCTTTATTTATCCTATCCCTTTATCCCCTATCCCTTTATTGTCGTCTATCATCTTTCTTTCTCTCTCCATGTCAAACTCTGTACTTCTATGAGTTGGTGTGTGGACTGGAGAGATCACTGTGTCTCCAAGCGGGACCCTGACCTGAGAACGGAGCTGGCGGTCTGTGAGGTGACAAGCCTGGAGAGTTTGAGGGGCCCGAGAGTTGGATCACGGGGCTCACATTCAACCCACTACATCTCTAATTAGGGAATTCTCCACAATGTAGAGAGACATATAAGATCCCCCACACGGCACAGAGATATAAGAACCCTCCTCAGCGCTCACACATCCAACAGCCTAGAGACCACACAAGGGTGAGGGGCGGTGGGAACAGGCAGAGAATGGCAAGATGGCACCAACAGCAATGGTCGCTTCGAATCCTTAGGAAACTAATGAGTATTTTTTTATTATATAATTAGCTCAGAAAATCTCAAGCCTTATTAGAACTACTGGATATAAAGGCAACGTCAACTTACCAACATTACGACCAGGAGTAAGACTTTCCCGAAGCGGATCCTTTGTTCGCACCACCGCCTAGGACATTGGAGGGCCCAGAGGTCAACCCAAAAACAATGTCGCCGCAGAAGAGGTAGGCGGAGCGGACTCCTGGTCAGACTTCGAAGGCGTGCACACCACCCACCGCTTCCGAGTATATTACCCACTAATGTCCAGTCGTTAGACAACAAGGTAGACGAAATTAGGGCAAGGGTTGCCTTCCAGAGAGACGTGAGAGATTGTAACATTCTCTGTTTCACGGAAACATGGCTCTCTCGGGATATGTTGTCGGAGTCGGAACAGCCACCGGGTTTCTTCATTAGTTGAGCCGAAAGAAATACACATCTCTCTGGGAAGAAGAAGGGCGGGGATGTATGCTTCATGATTAATGACTCATGGTGTAATCATAACAACATACAGGAACTCAAGCCCTTTTGTTCACCTGACCTAGAATATCCCCCCTCAAGCAGATACCACGGCGGCCCTCAAGGAACTTCAATGGACTCTATGTAAACTGGAAACCATATATCCTGAGGCTGCATTTATTGTAGCTGGGGATTTTAACAAAGCAAATTTGAGAACTAGTATATTGCCCGCACTCGCACGGGCAATATACTGGATCACCGCTACTCTAACTTCCGCTATGCATGCAAGGCCCTCCCCCGCTCTCCCTTCTGCAAATCCGACTACAACTTAATTTTACTCCTGCAGAAACTCAAACAGGATGTACCCGTGACAAGAACCATTCAACGCTGGTCTGACCAATCAGAACCCACACTTCAAGATTGTTTTGATCACGTGGACTGGGAAATGTTCCGGGCTTCCTCAGAGAATAATATCGATTCATACACTGATTCGCTGAGTGAGTTTATAAGGAAGTGCATTGGACATGTTGTACCCACTGTGACTATTATAACCTACCCTAACCAGAAACCGTGGATAGATGGCCACATTTAACCATGGAAATATTTTCGGGAATATGGCTAAATATAAACAGTGTAGTTATTCCCTCCACAAGGCAATCAAACAAGCGAAATGTCGGTATAGGGATGAAGTGGAGTCGCAATTCAACAGCTCAGACACGAGACGTATATGGCAGGGTCTACAGGCAATCACGGACTACAAAAAGAAAACAAGCCACGTCACGGACACCGACATCTTGCTTCCAGACAAACTAAACAACTTCTTTGCCTGCATTGAGGTGAATACAGTGCCACCAACGCAGCCCGCTACCAAGGACTGTGCCCCCACCCCCTCCTTCTGTGTGGCCAACGTGAGTGAGACATTTAAACGTGTTAACCCTCGCAAGGCTTCTGGCCCAGACGGCATCTCTAGCTGGGTCCTCAGAGCATGCACAGACCAGCGCTCCCTATCCCAGACTGCTGTCTCCACATGCTACAAGATGGCCTCCATTGTTCCTGTACAAGGCGGCAAAGATAACTGAACTAAATGACTATCGCCCGTAGCACTCACTTCTGTCGTCATGAAGTGCTTTGAGAGACTAGTCAAGGATCATATCACCTCCACCTTACCTGCCACCCTAAACCCTCTTCAGTTTGCATACCGCCCCAACAGGTCCACAGACAATGCAATCACCATCACACAGAACACTGCCCTATCCCATCTGGACAAGAGGAATACCTATGTAAGAATGCTGTTCATTGACTACAGCTCAGCATTCAACACCATAGTACCCTCCAAGCTCATCATTAAGCTTGAGGCCCTGGGTCTCAAGCCGCCCTGTGCAATTGGATCCTGGACTTCCTGACGGGCTGCCCCCAGGTGGTGAAGGTAGGAAACAACATCTCCACTTCGCTGATCCTCAACACTGGGACCCCACAAGGATGCGTGCTCAGCCCCCTCTTGTACTCCCTGTTCACCCATGACTGCGTGGCCAAGCATGCCTCTAACTCAATCATCAAGTTTGCAGACGAGACAACAGTAGTAGGCCTGATTACCAACAACGATGAGACAGCGTACAGGGAGGAGGTAAGAGCCCTCGGAGTCTGGTGTCAAGAAAACAACCTCTCACTCAACATCAACAAAACAAAGGAGATGATCGTGGACTTCAGGAAACAGCAGAGGGAGCACCCCCTATCCACATCGAAAGTTAAGTTCCTCAGCGTACACATCACGGACAAACTGAAACGGTCCACCCATATAGACAGTGTAGTGAAGAATGCGCAACAGTGCCTTTTCAACCTCAGGAGGCTGAAGAAATGTGGCTTGTCACCTAAAACCCACAAACTTTTACAATTGAGAGAATCCTGTCGGACCGTATCACCGCCTGGTACGGCAACTGCACCGCCCACAACCGCAAGGATCTCCAGAGGGTGGTGCGGTATGCATAACGCATCTCCGGGGGCAAACTACCTGCCCTCCAGGACACCTACAGCACCAGATGTCACAGGAAGATCAAAAAGATCATCAAGGACAACAACCACCCAAGCGACTGCCTGTTCACCCCGCTATCATCCAGAAGGCGAGGTCAATACAGGTGCATCAAAGCTGGGACTGAGAGACTGAAAAACACCTTCTATCTCAAGGCCATCAGACTGTTAAAGAGCCACCCCTAACACGGAGAGGCTGCTGTCAACATACAGACTCTAACCATTGGCCACTTTAATAAATTGATCACTAGTCACTTTAAATAATGCCACTTTGTCTTTCTCTATAGCCTATTTGCATGTGAGGCCAGCAACAAATTAATTTCCTCATGATTTGAGAAGAGAGAGACACCTGAATCATGACAATGAGTTTCTTTGGAAAATTAAGGAACCTACACAGTGGGCCTCCAGCGCCACCCAAAGGGCTAGAGAACAATGCGGGGTATGGTGGGTGGCCAGAAGATGAGTTTGATGAAGAGGATGGGGACACATATGAGGCGCCCCCCTGTGAGAGACCCGCGATGAAGGTTCCTTCCAGACATGTGGAGGAGAATGTCTATTTGGAGAGGACGTCAGAGCGGTCCAATCCTGTTCTCCCCAAAAGACAGGCAGCTGCACCACCAAGGTCAGCCAAGATGGCGCACATGGGCAAAGCATTGAAACAGCAGCCTCACCCTGAGGAGTTCTACATTGACCCCAACACCAAGAAACCGCCTGAGGTAGATAGGAATAGACTTCTTCCCTGGCTTCTCCTTCCTAAGAAGTTTGCCTCTCCCCCACCACCTTCAGAGGAAGTCATTGGCAGCAGAGAACTGGAAGGAGAGGCGGCCAAAGGAAGAACTGGTTTTGGGAGTGACCAGAGAGATACACCTGCTGGAGTGCGTGCTACAGATGTCTTCCTGTCCTTCATTAGGATCCAGGTAGACAGTGATGACCTGTATCTAGAGCCACAGCGGCTTGCCCCCCTGTTCCTCGTGGGCCCATGAGGATGCCCCTCCCACCCAAGACAGCAGCCCCCCATGCCCATAAAACCTCCAGTGCCCAGAGCCAAGTCTAGTTCTCTATTGGTCAATGAGGCAAAGACAGCTCCTCCCCTGATATCAGGCGCTCCATGTTCCCTGGCAAACTGGCCCCACCCACCCTGGGCATCAAATCCCCCCTCCCTGCATCACTAAAGGAACCCAAACCAATCCCTCCTCCCCCTCCTGTTATACACTCTACTGCAGCAGTTTCTCCCCCTGGTATGAAGACCACCATGCAGGAGAAAGAGTGGTTCGCTGGAAACTGCAATAGAAAGACTGCCGAGGACTTCTTACTGCAGATCAACAAGGACGGGGCATTCCTGATACGTCACAGTTCAGCCCAGAACGCCCGTCAGCCCTACACACTGTCTGTCCTATATAGACAGAAGGTCTATAACATCCCCATCTGCTTTCTGGAGGAGACGCGCGGCTACGCCCTCGGAAAGGCGGGCAAGAAGAACGAGGAGTTTTTCTGTAGTCTCCAGGAGATCATCTCTCACCACAAGAATAACCAACTGCTGCTGATCGATAGCAAGAGTCAGGCCAAGCACACCACATATCTCACTCACCCAGCTTGTCCATAAACTACATTACCCATACCCCCCCACACAATGTCTCACCCACTACACTACCCTTAACCCACAAAATGTATCTATACCAGCCTGTCCATAAAGTACATTAAATGCTACCATTAATAACTAAATACTTTTTAAACTTGGAAATACTACTTTCAATAGTCATATTCCTCACCCACAACCCCTCTCTTTTTGTTTTGTGATGAAAATGTTTGGAAGTGTATTACAGTATATCTGTGTACTGTATATGTTTGAGTGTTTTAAAATGTGTAATTATGCCTGTATGACCTGAATAGAATCGTGAGTAGACTATGAAAATGAATATTCAATACTTCATTCTTGCTCTGACTCCATTTCATGCCGTTTTGTTTCAGTGATGTTGGATTGACTTTTGGGTCTACACCTGTGTTGTGGATACTGTAGAAGTGTTGGTCATCTGTGTGTTTCTATTTATTATAATAAGAAGAATATAGACTGAAATATTTTGAAGAAATAAATGAATAATAATAATAATAATAATGGCACTTTAATAATGTTTACATATCTTACATTACTCATCTCATGTATATACTGAATTTTATACCATCTATTGCATCTTGCCTATGCCACTATTATTAAGTAGTTATTGTTAGATATTACTGCACTGTCGGAACTAGAAGCACACACATTTCGCTACACTCACATTAACATGTGCTAACCTTGTGTATGTGACCAATACAATTCGATTGGTCAACAGGACACAAGATTCTCCCAATTGCACAGTGCTACCTCGGGAGGCGGGGGGGT